>NW_016907858.1:177130-204121 GCF_001483705.2 Eufriesea mexicana | reverse complement strand
CTTTCCCTCCTTTTTAAAAATATATTTTCATATTTGGCGCGGGGAAGTACACCCTCGATTTGCGTATTGCGAGACGGAATTTAAAAAAGCACATACAATTTAATTAATTGAAACTTCGTTTCGACTAGTCGATTAAAAGCTACGGGGGGGTAATTGAAAGTAAGTTTAATCTATTTCCTCGACGAAATCGAATATTTTAGCGATTAATATTACAAGAGTATCGATCGAAAGCGCGGGTTTAAGAAATTATTCGTAGCTGTGTATTAAAGTTGGCGAAAAGATTTATCGCGATGGCCGATTTAGTTGCGATTGATTTGCATGAATCTCGTCGTGCGACAAGACTGTAAAATTCGCGTGACACGGTTTTAATTCGAATCAGGTTGGACGATCTTGATCGTAACAGGGAATGAAATTGTGCGAGATTTAGTTTCGTAAAAGTGTCCATAAAGTAGTTGTAAAAGCAAATTGGCGACTGGGTGTCAAATTTTATGCCCTATTGTTAACTATGACTTGTGTACACTCGTGTAGTTGATGAGAATGGTGATTGAAAGAAAAATATTTCGTTTTAAAATTTCATTATATATCCAAACTTTATAAGACGATGTTAACCGTAGCAAATCAATTATCCGACGTTAAGTACAAGCGATATTTCGCATATATTTACATTCATTTCGATAACGGTGCAAAAAAAATTATTCTCAAAGTATAATTCGAAATTGAAAGTCACGCAAAGTGATTCCTCGTCAACTATGCTAATTGTTACAGAGATCGTAACGAGACGAATCGATTCGTAACCTAAAAAGGGGTATATAAGAATCTAATTGTAGAAACGAATACACGACCACCGCGCGATATTTGAAAATCCTAAACAAAGATGGAGGGCTATCGATGCACCGACGTGAAATCGAATATGGAACATCGATGTTAAACATTACAATGAAATGTCATATATATGTTCACACGTTAGTCGATAATAACAAAAAATTATTCTCGAAGCATAATTACTGCATAAAATAAAGTATAAAACCACTCGTCGTAACTTATTTTAATTATCGTGCAAATCGTCACGAGACGAACTGATTCCTAACCTCTACCAACGAGACGTACGTATCGAAAGAAACGATCGCGAAAACGAATACGCGCCTGCGCGCCATTTACTTTTACTGTTAACGCAAACATGGAGGACCACCGATACACCGATACCGAATCGAACGCCAAATATCGTCACAAAAATGCTACCAAGAAAACCTATACCTCGATCGAAATTGACACGTCGAGTTATTAGACCCGAGATAACCTAAAATAATCTCGAAGAATTCCCACGTAATTGAAATTAAACTCAAAGTGACCAACCTCGAATTCGTCAGAGTCGCTCCACATCGGTCTGTTGAAAACGGTCGAGCCAGCGACAATTTGACACGGTGCACAGTCCGAGAAATTCTCGGGTAATTTCTCTCGTAAATATAGCCGGCTGAACGCGGGCGCGTTACAAAGGAACAAATTAGACACGTGCGTTGATCTCTCGTCAGGCATCTTGACATATTTGCTACTCGACGTCACCTAATCACCTTCACCACGCTGGCCAACATTTGCGACTAGTGGCCGATGTCGCTGCGACGCGCGACGAAACAAACCGACGTGACCCGAACGGTTCCGAACGGCCACGAGAGGCGAGCATTGTTTTCGGAAGCGGGACCCATCCGCGCGATAAAAGCCACGCTGCTGCTGCCGCCACTGCTGGCCCTGTGAATCGTGACCTTAACGTCACGGTCCAGCGCGCGGAATTGAAAGGAACTCTTACGATACGACTCATTCCTTCTCGGTGCTTCCTCCCTTTTGTCTTCGGCTCTCTGGTTCCGCGTCGAGGTGACGCGGCGTTCCGAACGTGAAATAAAAGGCGATCGATCAAAAAGGCAAGATCGGTGATTCGCGTAACTGTATACAAGATATATTTTGTATCGAGGAATTTTTTTACGGACTCGAGTGTTTGCCACCGAGCTTCGCGCGCTTCTTTCGTAGAGGGCGGCAGCGTCGAGAAGAAGAGTAATTAGGCTGTCGGGCTATATAAAGGGTGTTCGTATTCAGTGATTTGTAATCGATTTAAGTATTTCTTCGTGCACCTTTGGCCTCTTTACTGAGGCGTGCATTCACCGGAAGACAAAGAGCGATTAGATTGCCGACCGTAAAAACGGAACTTCGCGTAAAGCGATTTTTAATCAATTTTGGTATTTCTTTGGGAGCCTACAGGGTTTTCGGAAATTTTTAATTGATTTTAATATTTGTTTAGGAGCTTTTAAAATTTTCGGTAGAACGTAATCAAACCTTTTCTGTGCTGTAATATTTTAAGCGTAGAATTTTCAAACTGAATATAAAGAACTCGAATAACGAGTATTTTTTTTTTTCATCTTTTATATAAAATTTCACGTTTGAAATATTCCATATTCATTACATCTTGATTACTATCGAGGAAGAAAATTCCATCAAAGTCAAATTTTAATTAAAATTACATACACGTAAATAAGCGAAATAAACTACTTAATTCTCGTATTAATTTTCAGAAATTACAGGAAATTCTGTGCGCCGTAAATCCTATAAAATGACTCTTCGACGTTGATCCATTACATCCGATACGATAAATTACAATGGAAAAAATCCACGATCGCCGATCGATGTTCAACGTTTTATCAAACGAGCACCGAGTGAATTGTTAACGAGTCTCGGCGAATAACCGGTGTATCGATTATCAATCATCGACGGCTCCCAAGATAAAAGCATTCGGGAATGAAAATAGTCGCTGGATCGTTCATTTCGGAAGCGATTATTCGAATCGGGGACAGACATTTTGAAACGCGCGCGACGCAACGCGTGCAACTGACAATTATTAATATTCCTTTTCCCCGAGTTAGTCGGTCGTCGTGAAACAACGTAATCACGGGCCGCGATATTATCGCGCCCTTCCTTATCAGCCGTCCTATTATTCTTAAATTCATGCAATTATTTCTAATATCCGTATAATTACAGTCGTGCCCGTTTGCACGAACATTCGTGGGAATTATCGTTCGAATGTGCCATTCGGGCATACCAATTAACGTCTAATTTCGAAAGTTTCATCGTGGTGAAAAAATTTCTGGGCGGAAAAAAAACGCGGATTAGTTGCACTCTCGCGAGCGTTAATTGCAAAATTATCGCGAGTGGAAAAAGTATTCCACGACGTTGAAAGCTTATTGACTATCGCGTTACGATAATGCGGGTTAATTTTAGAGAATCGCCCGAAGCACGCTGCCAAGACGAAAATGTAGGAAAATGTAAGGGGCTCGATGCAACTACGCCACGGTGTGCATAATATCTAGAGATTTACAACGCGGCTTCGAGCATCGACTTCGCCGCAGATGCCTGTTTAACCTGGATTAAAAGTTCCGTAAGTGCATCACGTTTTTCACCAAATGAACGTTCCCGCGTACACACTGTTCGTATTTAATGAGACAATAACGTGTTTTCATGACGTGCATCGTTATCACGCTTGTTTTATTAGCGACCGACTGTCGTTTCGTGTGCAATGAAGCCACTATGCGGCAAAACGCGTTGTAAAGCGTTACGTGCGAGTCATGGAACGTGTTTCTAACGTACGATCAGGTACGTAGAAAACTGGTACTATAAACGACGGGAAATTCTGCCGGTCGATATTTTTATCCCATGCCATTTTCCACGATTAAGTATTTACGTTCCTGAAATATTCCGAGAATCTCCTCGAATTTTTGGAAACTTCGTTCAGCCCTTGGTACTCGATTAACTGTTTCACCGCTTCGCTAGTCTCCAGTGCGAACAATTTCTTCGAATTTAAATCGTATTCTCATTATTACTTATTTAAATTTCGAAAAATATTAATATCAAAATATTTCGTCGACAGAGGGTGCAAATATTAAACACTGACGTGTCATTGGCTGGAACATCACGGACAGATGCGAAATAATAAATTGTCGACGATATGAAAAAACAATCGAATAAAAGCCCTAAAGTTAGAATCGAGCCGAAGAGTTACTTCAGTTGATTCGAGATGCTGAAAAAGGAATTTATTTCCAGTCCATCGCGAAATACAGTGACTTTGATTGTCATATGGATCTCAGAATTTATAACTAGGAAAAATCTAATGGAAACCGGTGTCACGTTTAAATAAATTTTTGTTCGACACTGGATTACTGCTAATTATTGGCAACTTCTTTCTTATCTCTCGCGAATAAAATTTCTCCCTTTTTCATAAAATACGAAGGAATACTATTATTACCGTAACTCGAGACCCATCATCGATAAACCATCAGCTCTCTAAATCGCATTCGTAAAATTCGAACTGCATACGATTTAAATCGTCTTAGCCCTTAGCATTTAAACGAGGATGCTCAGTCGATGTTCATTGCAATTATAAAAATTCGATTTAAACTGGAAGATAAAAATGCATAAAATATTCGAATAAAATAATTCTTCTTATCGCTGCAGAAAATGGCCAACGATTTTACAGCGAGGAAGACTGACGTTGCTAATTCTCTGCAGGGAAAAGTGTAGTATTCCAAGTGCAATATTTTCATGGGATAAATTTCAATTTTCCGAGTCGATTAGAGACGGCATAAAATCAGGGCAGCAGTCTAATCCACGAATTAATCGAGCATCCGATCCAGAGAGCGATCTAAAATTAACCGAACGAAATAACCACTCGTTAGAAGCGAAGATTATCGACACACGCTCCTCGGATCTAATTTTCTCCATCCGCGCGAGATCCGCTCGGATCCTCGACTTCGGCTCAACAGCGTTAATTCGCCGCACGTGGACGAGAAGCAGCGCGTGCTTTGCCTCCTTTTTCCTTTTTATCCCACGCAATCGTCTCCACGATTCACCCGGGGAACATTATCCAGCATCATCCGTCCCTTCCGTCCTGCATTTTCGCAGTCTCGCTTACAAAAATTTCCCCGTGCTTCGATGTCGATATTTAACGACTCGATTAACCGTGCATGGCGGTCGAAAATAATCAAGAAGCACGAAATGGAAGAAGGTTATTAAATGTTCTTACATATTAACCCTTTCGCTACGATGGTCGTCGTTAAACATTACAGTCTTTAGGATTGGCAGTCTTTAGCATTCGTGGCCAAGTCTTTTAGAAAATAAAGGAAGAAAAAGGAAAAAGAAAAACGATCATCGCAATGGCGTTTGCAATTCTTTGCGAAGAGAGTTAAGCGGAATTTTAATTTTAATTAGAATTAATTTTTGTGATAGGTGACTATAGTAGTAGCTGGGTTCTTAGACTTCTTGCCTTTGCGATTATTGAAAGAACACTGCTTATGTAAATTAATTTTATTCCGTTTTTATTCGGATAGAAACGTGATTGTAATTTATCTGTCTTCTTTGTGTTATCTTAATCGAGGTTATTTACATATACTATATTTGGCAAGTCTTCGCGTTAATAGTGAAATTGTGAAAAATAATCGAAATGATAAATTGTCAGGAGTTTCTGCGTTTTTAATTACCGCCAATGTGGAACTGGTTTAGGAAAATTAGCGTTAATTTCCACTGGTACAGGAACACAGTTGTAATATGTATCTACCTGTTCGTTTCCATCGTACCACTTTAATAACTGTTACCTATGTATACCATGACTAGCTACGCGTTACAGAGAAACTTCTATGTTAAAGCTGAAAATGTAACATTTAATTCCCCAAAGTTCCATTATAAATATACGCAATGAAATTAGAATCACGATTCAAACTTTAATTATACTGCTATACGTTTAATACGTATTACTATAATTTAATGCGAAAATTGATGTATGACAACGTACCACATACATATTAACCCTTTGCACTCGACGATTTTTTGGCTAGAGAAGAGTTGAAATCCAAAAATTCTCTATTAAAAAACTGACGATAATTTTCTGAGCAGTAAATAAAGAATTGCATAATAATAGAATTGTAGAATTATTTGATTTCGATAACTCGCACAGTATTACATTAGATTAAATTTGATTTGGTTAAATCTCCAAAGTCTTACAGATACACACAGAAGTATAGCCACAAAATTATTCTCGTTCTTATATTACGTCGCTAGGTCGGTCCTATTTGGAAACGATTAATGACGAATCCATAGGGAAACTGCGTGGTTCTCTAGATGCCTATATTTTTCAGTGTCTATGATAGACGACGCCTCGATATCGAGAAAACGTGTGTAGTATTCGAGAATTGACAAAATTCTGAGTCCATAAGAACTCTTAGTAGTACTAAGTATTTTTCTACCAATTAATATAAATGACGAAACTTGCAGATGTAACGGCAGAAGTTACAGTTTTCGAGAAATTTTTAAGAAAAGAAGGTAAATTATACATACACCAGGTATTTGGTGCACATGGTCACCAATCGTCGACGTCCCAACGCGCCTTACTTGGGATTCGGGATCGGAATATGGTATTCCTCGTCGGAGAATAATTATACCGACAAAACGATACTTCCCGGTTTAATAATCGCTATCATCCATCCGTGCAGCATCCGTATCCACGCATTAGACAACGCATAACGCGTCTCTGATAAGCTCCACTACGCGACGTTTAGTAAAAATTTACGACAGTTGCGTCGTAAGTATCGGAAACAAAGTCAAAATCGCGTACTCCCGATCTCGATCTCGATCTCGATCTCGATCGTTTCGACCATTGCTCGGGAAAAACAAGGCAGACGGTCTATCGAAAAATCGGCGGCTGGTTATCCGCGGGGTTCCTCTGAGGGAGCGCTCGGGGGGCTTGGCCGAATAAAAGGCCAGGCCGTAAAAACACGGTGGAAAAATCGTGATTACGGGTATTCGTTAAAGTTGCGATTCCTCGCGGAGATAGGCCCCCGGGCAAAACGTCCGAGATTCAGGCAGGCTTAATTGATAAACGCCGCGAGTAAAGGTTAATTACAGGAGGGTCGAGCCCCGGCAGGAAATTCAGCGTGGCGATTCCATCGATCGTGCTTCTATTTATCCTGTCACTCGATTGTAGTTTAATCGGACGTGAGTTAAACCACCGCCGTTGTCTACTTCATCGGGGATTCATCGGGAAATTTCTTCCCTTTTTCCCAACCTCCACCGATACGTATCGGGGCAATCGAATGGTCCGTGGAATATGATTTTTCCGGAGCGTTTCAGTCGCGGGGTAATCGGATTTTCGGGAACCAGGGAGAATGAAACTGGAGAGAACGTGGTAAACACGGTGGGAAATTTATTAGAAGCTTGGAAACCGACTGGTTCGCGGATGACCGATCGTGAATTTCCAACGGTGGAAGATTTAGTTTGATACGCTACTGTTTCGAAATTCGAGACTGTTTGAGGTAGATAAAAAGGGAAATTGTACGTTTGGATTTATCTGATCGATAATTATCTAGTATGTAATTTCGCTGACCAGAATACCTAGATCGGTGAAGTTCACAGAGTGGGTCGGGTTCAATGGTTGTTGTCCGTGAGAAATTGTGAGTTTCCGGGAACGGAGAAACGAAAATCAAGTTTATGGACTATAGTCGAAATTTTCGAGTCACCTACTCGACGAAGAAACGAACGAATTACGATTACCTTCGACGTAAATGTGAACGGCAAAGTGCACTCGGAAAGAAATTCATAGTTTGGTGAGATTCCAGAGATTTTAGATTAAATAAAATAAACAACGATGTAGTTAACGCGATACATAAACGAGTGCATGTATATATATGCATTTTCATTCGTGATTCACGGATGCAAATATCACATCCAAAAGACTTTTCGAAGCCTTGCTGTACATAAATTGCTATACATGTTTCACCGGATGAAAGATAATCTTTTATTGTGATTTTTATTTAACTCGATGCTGTGTACTTCTTGCTATACCTATATAATCTATTCTCGTGACACGTTTCTTCTCGAGTTTCTGTCATTTGTTCGAAAGAAGTATTACCTTTCGCTTCACGGGAAAAATTTCGATAAATATTCCTTGCTCAAAATTACTATAATTTTTCTCATATCAACGACGATATTTCATTCCATTTCGATACAATATTTCTTCTCGAGCTTCCAACAAAACGTACTTTAAATTCTGCATTAACGAACCCCGACCCACCCCTTACCACCCTCGACGAGCACCTGAAAGAAGAACTTCTAAAGCCTATAACTCCTGAAACCAAAAAGAGCCACTAATTTTACGACACAACGGATGCAACACGTAATAATTAAAACGCCGAGTGACACAGGTTTCATGAATTATATTCACAACGGCGAGCCTCGTTCAATTAAACATTATTAACCGTTTCGATCGGAATTTCGCTAGAGGCTAGAGCAAGGATTCAATGACCCATGCGGTTCTCAAAGGCCTGTACCGTCGAAACGAGGCTAGACAGCTGGCTGGGCGTGCTCGGCTCTCAAGTCCAAGGTATAAAATTTTATTTCATTGTCGAACCTGATTTCGGTTTCGTTCGCTCGTCTCGCCGTCTGTAAATCTTCCGCTTTATGGAACCATAAATAACGCCGAATCGAAGGTATTACGACTATCGAAACGCTGCTAGACACGTTCCTCTAACAGGGGTTGCATAATCGCGCCGATACAACGAGATAAATTTTCAAATTTCCCCGCCGCCATTGCCGCCCAATTTGCATACGTCGCCGGAGCCTGCGCTCTTTGGCTATGCTTTGCCTTCTTTCTCGCGGTCTCCTCGTGATTTATCCGTCGATTTCGTGATTTAACCCCGCGAAACTGTCGCCCCCTCGTCAATTTTTCCCATCATGAAAATGATTTTTCCGGATTCCAAGTGAATTGCGAATAAAATACTTTTACTCCTCGAAAACTAGTATTCCGTGTAGAGTTTCTGCAAAAGTGAAACTACTGACCTACAACGTGCGTCTGAATATTTTGCACCCGTAAATCATTTTTATTTCGATCGAAGCGAATATCAATTGAAGAATCTTTTCTTAATTATCGCAATTTTGTAGTCTTGTTTTATATTAAAGATAAAATTTACGCGATACTTTAGAAACGAGATAAAATGTCAACGTTGAAAACACGATTTTGCTTTCTTGCCTTTCAAACAGTTCCTCGATTATATATCAATTTAAACGGAAGACAAGATTAATTTTGTTAATTGCAGTGTTACGCCTGCCATAACTGCGAAAGCAAAAAATCTGGAACCCAGTGTTAATAATAAACGCAACGTATCCCTATGGAGAACGTGCAATTTTCGTTGAAACATTTTGCTCTACGGATAATAATAGCGACTAATAATAGAAATCAAGATTGTAATATCAGGTGACTCACTCTGTGCTGCACGTAATTAATGGTAGCGCTAATGATACATTTCTTTATCTTCCTCGACCGTTTCTCTCGTTTTTCCTCCTATATCCCTCTTCTCTTTTTCTCTCCGTCGAAACCTTAGTTAATCCAGGGATGAATTAATTAATCACGTCGGTTAGACACGCCGAATATTTGCGTACCGATAACAAATTAGTATCCCATTGCCAAACATCGACACTGGGCCCTGCCTAGTAGCCGAGGTTAGATATTTCGTACAACGATATTGCATCTGCCAATATTTGCGATTAATCTCGATGGCAGGCGGTTCGGTTAAAATTCGCGAATTATAATTATTCGATGAAATTTCTATATCACGACACGCGACACGATCGTCGTTGCAAAATCAACGGGAACGACGATACGATATTACGCGAAATTTGCAATTCGCGGTACGTCGTCGTTAGCTTGATATTAAATTTACAATTTTCAATTAAATCCCGCGAATCGTGTTAACCCGTGAGATAAAGCAGCGCGGCGCACGGAGCGAGGTGGAACTGTAAAAAATCAATTTGACCAAGAAGGAATTAGCATAGAAAAAGCCACGGTGAAATGCGAGATACGAACGGCGTATAAAATATGAAAGATTTATCGTGGCGGCGGGAGTAGCAGCGACTAATCTCGTAAAGAAGGGAAGAAAATAAAAGAGCGATATAAAAGCGGTATAAAAGCAGTATAAAAATCGTTTCGGAACTATATCGTGCCTGTTCTTTCGAGTTAGCTGTAAAAACCGACGGAATAAAGTTTCCTCGGGCCACGTAACGGGGTCCGGGAATGCTGGGAGCGGTACCGCGGGTGAAATTCTTCCTAATACCGTGGACGGGACTCGGGGATGTTGTACTTCGTGATTTGTTTAACAAGTGACAGAGGCACGAGCAAGAAAGCAAAAGCGTGCGCGCAGCAGCCTCGAGAACAGCTCATTTAGCTCTCGCGTTCGTTCGCTGAATCATTTCGATCATCAGCTGAAACGTATGTATCGAGTAAAAAGGCGGATGGTAAAAAAGATATAATCGACGCGTTTATTACGTGTAGCTAATCGACCCGAAGTTAACACGCTTCTCCCGTTTAATGCAACTCCTTTCGAAATAAGACAATGATCGATGAAAGCGAATCTGTGTTTTCTAGCTTGGTTCACTCGTCGATTGCACCTCCATCCAGTGGATTAAATGATTTTCTTTTTTTTTTTTTAATATTGAAAGTCAATGAAAGTTAAAATATCGTAAGATTATTTATAAGAAAGATTTTGGGATTAGTAATTTTTCATTATCTTTTTACTCGACTGTGAGAAGAAGGAATGAAACAGGTATAGATGCGTATGGAATATTTTTCAACCAACGTTTCATAGTTTGATTCACTTGTCAATTGCACCTCGATCGAATGGATTAAATAATCTTTTATTTTTCTTGTTTTTTAATATCGAAAATCAATGAGAATTAAAGAATCGTAAGGTTCTTTGTAAGGATTTTGCGATTACAAATTTTAGATAATTTTCTTGCTCGACTATGTGAAAGTGGAACGAAGCATAGATTCACGTGTATGAAATAAAAATGGCTAAGTTGATTAAACGAAATGTCTCTCGTATTTTTCGTATTTCCACTAATTCGTGCCGCTACAGGAATCGCAGTGGATTAAATTTGAAAAAGGATCTAGATTATTTTCCTTTTCCTTTGGTGTCACTGTCCAACGAAAATTTCATCAATGGAGAAACTAAATTGCATTTTTGATACAACGGGCAAAATTTTGTCTTTGGCTAGGTGAAATTCCAGCTGGAAATAAAGAGAAATATCGTAATCTCTGTGGACAAAGTTATTACGAATAGATTTCAATAATAAATTTCAAAGATATTTTTAGTAAAATATTCCTAAATGTAAGAGAAAAATACTGCAGGCATGAGCAGACATAAACATTACATTTCCGTATCTCATCGTGCATCGATTCAATTAAAAAAGCCAGCATTCTTCGGCAAAATTGAATAAACTACGAGCATAAAGTTCAAACGAAAATATCATTTATTCTGGTTTTCGTCTTAATTACCACGTACTGCTCTATTATTTTAAATGCTTATTATTCCATAAAAAAAGAAAAAGAGAGGAACTTGCTATTTCATGAATAAAATAAAATTTCGAAAATAAAAAAGACGAGAAGGAAAGGAATATTTCCAAAGAAACTAGCGTGTTACCATTTTTAATAGTTACCATTCTACAAAGAGAAGAGGGGAAAAATACGTTTACAATGCATTTACTATCCCACTATCTGGAATAGTTGGTAGAGTATAAAAAGGAAAAGAACGGCCATCTACTTGTTACGTAAAGTTTCTTCTAGCAAAGTCAGCCGTGCAACTGGTCCAAAACGCATATCGGGTTAGAAGATTGTGACAGACCCTTCTAAATGTAAATTAATCCGTGCTCCAGGACTCGATCATCGTGGAACATGTTTCGGTTCCAATTCCTCCTGTCTCTCTTTCTCTCTTTCTCTCTCTCTCTCCCCTTCTCCTTTTTTCCAGTTTTATCGGAAGATTTAATCGTTTTCCGTTTCTTTCATCTCACAAAGACTCTGGTTCAGTTTTCAATTTGCATTTGCCTCGCGTTACACGCAAAAAGAAGTGGAACTGCGAGCGCAAGCCGAGCACAAAAGCATAGCGTGTTCGACAGAGAGTTGATCGACGCGTATTCGCTTATGCTCCCTCTCGTGCAAAAAACTCCAGTATCATTTACGAAGAAACGAACGAATATCGCGGATATTTAAATAAAACGACGTCACCAGCGGTCACGAGCGAAGTTAACGCGACGCCACCATCGCGATTGATAAGCGAAATCATCCTCCAAGACCCAAATTTTACGAGCGCTCCTTTGCCTAGTCACTATTACGCTGTTTAGGGTCCACGTGCAGCGAACGGCGATTATGGTTGCTCGTGCAGGTTATTCACCAACGAGCTCCAACTCCATTGATTATACCGCGAGAGTAAAAATATTCTGCATACGAGAAACGGAAACCGTGCAAACTCGCGAATTACGATACATAATCGATCATCGATTATCTCGAATTCTTTTATCCCTGAAAAATCCCTTCTTTTTCCAATTTACGCAACGAAATGGCGCTTGAAACTTCTTAACGGGTTGACTAATTTTTTAAATTTACTATATTTGTTTTATCTTAACCGTTTATTTTTTTTTTTTTTCAAATTTGAACAACGAAAAATGAATAGAGAAATTTTAATAGCGCATAATCTGCGTTATTTTTTTTCTCCCTCTTTTACCATATTGTTTGATAATTTATCGTTATATTCTAAGAATAATGGAAATTTTATCGTGACCCCCTGAGCACAGCACATAAAAAGTGCGTGGCAGCGTTAAAGTAGATTTGCAGAGGTTTCGTTGACACGCCATAAATCGCGTATCGAGCATCTTTTTATCCCGCATCCTTTTTCCACGAAATTCCCCGGTCGTAAATAAATTAAGCCGTAATTGATAATATTCCCGGCACGATATAGCTAAAAAATTGGCCCGATACGTTCGAACGGGCAATTTACAACGAGTCGGATAGTCGCAGCGGCTACAAAATGGTGGCTGGGCCGGGCGTCGGAAGGAAAAATCAGGGTGGCTGAGACGGATATTGAAACAAGCACGGTTTATAGTGGAATACAAGAACGTATGTTATTAGCTACGTGCAAAGTGTATAACTACCAAGTAATCACGATCATCACCGCGCCACTGTCTACGTTTAATGACGCCATCAAGATCGAACGACGTATAGGGAAGGAACGACGATTTTCATTTATCGATCACGTCCAACGCATTCGAGAGACTGGATTGTTATATATTTGTATTATTATGTTATTATTATGTTCTCTTAACTTTCCTACCGTTTTCTCTATTTTTTTATCCCGGCTCGTATTTCGCGGGGACGAGTAAAAAATTTTTACATCGGACCGTCATTAGAGAGGGAATATATTTACGTTATTACGCTATTATTATACTGCTATAATTTTTCCTTCCCGATTTCTTCCTTTTCTATCGCCACTCTTATTTTACGAGGACGAATAAGAGATTTCTCCACGATCCGTCTTTACATTGAATCTTCATTAAAGCGTGAATTTTACGTATTATTATTATACAGGTATAATTTTCTTTCCATTTTCTTCATTTTTTTACTCTCATTTTTATCCCATCAAGTCGAATAAAAGATTTTTCGATCGTTTTTACGTCGAAACGTTGTTGGAGAGAATGTCAAATGTAATATCGTACAATACGAAGAATGCGATATTTAGAAGAAATACGGTTTCCGATGCATTTGTCGAAAATCGTCGAGCAAATGTAAGAGAAATTTTAATGTAAATTAAAAGATAAATTATCGCGGAGATAAGAGCACGATAAGTTCGAAAAGAGTATTTATAAAATTGACTGTAACCTCGATGTTAAACTGCAATCAATTTTCGATGAAGAATGTTGAGAAACGAAGTTCCCTTGATTTTAAGAAAGACGCTTAATTCGCTCATCGAGAAGTTGCTTAATTTGACTTCTTAAATTAGTTACTACTTCTTGCAACGCGTAAATTACGTTACTTCACGGCGATAATCACGAAATAAATGAATAATTAAGGTTAAGTACAATCAATTTATGCCTTCCTTTTTCCCTACCTTTACGTAATCGATCAATCGTTAATTCATGAAAGTAATTATAAACGATTGCGAATTCACCAAGCGTAACTAATTAATAGCGAGATGTATGTTTGAGATACGATCGGAACAAATTGGAGTATGAGCTGGAAAAATATTATTCTTTACGACTCGATAAAAAATGCCAGAGTACGAAATTATCCCATTTTTCAACGTCATTTTTAGAACTATATTTCCATTAAGATTTCTCGTTATATCGAAGTAAAAAAACACTTAAAAATATCGTATAATTCGAATCACAAAACTTGCCATGTTTCCCTCTTCTTTACTTCGGGAGGACCAGTAAAAGAGAAAACAATTTTAAACGAGAACGTCAACGTCGGTTACTTGCGGAATTTTGTAACACGGTAACCACAAAAAAAAAAGAAAAAAGAAAAAAGAAAATAAAAAAAGAGAAGAAAAAAGAGGGAAAAAAAATATGAACGAAGAAACAGCGGCGAAAATGGTAACGTTTCCACGAGAAGCGCGCGTAACAGCCAAGGGCCGTGGAGAACGTCGCGGATCGAAGGCACTCGACCTTGATATCAGCTCGAGAAAAACGATTGTTTCCGTTCTGCGCGAGCGGGACGCGTCAACGTCGACGACTACATCGTCTCGAGGCAACGCCACGGCGAATTTTCGCGGCTTGACGCCGCGACTCCTTCCAACGTCCTAATTCTACGTCAGCCATCTACGTCGAATCGGCTGCTGGTGATCAATAATTTTTGCGCGCGAGAATGCGACCGATTCGCTGGCAGAACTAACCTCACTCGTACGCGACGTAGCCACAGTTACGCGTTATGTATATATATACGTCGGAAGAAAAGGAAAAACAGCACTGAAATATCGACACTCGTCACATGGGTCGAGATACACGCACTCGGTTTGCACTCGATCGATGCTTTACATAATTCACCGTGTAATACGATACGACAATACTTTCAATCTTACTTTTCTCCAAGAAGCATCCTCACGGTGCCACGACAGACTCCAAGGCACGTCGACACACAGAAACCGCGTTTCCATTCCTCGACAATCGACACCTAAACATTCACCACAAACGACGAAACGTTTCATCGCACACGCGACAATCGACACTCCATGTTCTCCGATAGACGGCACGACCAGTCGCCTCCAGCGGGCGGTAGGAGCGGTAGATTTCGCGGGAGATTCGAACGCGGCACGCGGAGCAACGGGCGCGAAGAAAGAATAGAAGCGAGAAAGAAGATAGAACCGTAAAGGCGCACACCCACGGCGCGGCGAGGGACGACGCAACGCAACGAGAAGCCGGTGCTTTTGCTTCTGCCGACGTTACCACTTATCGCGTAGAGGAGCACCTTGCATCACTAGCAGCGTGTATCCACGCAGCCGTCACCCAGTTGTCACGAAGCAGCGTTTCTCGACTCCCCTCTTCGCGACTAGTGCGAGCTGCCTACTCCCTAAGCCAACAGCTCCACTCTCTCTCTATCTCTTCCTCCCGCTCTCTCCTTTACTCCAGAACGCCACGCCAGTCTCTTCCACTGTCCACGGACGCGCGCGCGCGTCCGCCCGTTCGAGCTTCCCTCTCTTTGCGCAACAATCGCTCACCACCGTCGCCACTGCCGCCGCCACCACAGCACACACATCGCGTGTTTCCTCTTTCTCGACGTGTGCGCGCGCTCCTCGATTCGTCAGCGATCGCCGGCCTTCGGTTCCTTCGCCACGTTCAGAGTTGAACGAGCGAGACCCAGTCAGTTCACACGGACACACGTGGTGGTACTGCTGCTCGCGCGATCTCCGTGTATTGGTAGCAGCAACGTCGTCCAACGTCACCTTCTTCCCGCTTACCGAGCGAACGCGCGACTACTGACTGACTGACTGCCGCACTGATTCGTCGCGTTCGACAAGCTACGGCGCACCGTGCTGCGTCGCGTCGCGACGTTTCACGGCACGTCGAAGCCAGACACGCGAGGACGAAAGCGAATATAAGTCGCAGGTTTATCGCGTTACGATCCAGAGAATTTCCGCGTGAATATAACGAAACATCTGACACACGGGAAGCAGCGACACCAGGCCAGGGCCTGGCCTCTCCGACTAGCGACGGCCGAGCATCGGTCGCTTGTGGGTCGACTCGTATATGCGGGACCTGTACCCGCGTGTAATATAGGTCAGTGGGCCAGGGCGATCATGGCAACACGGACATGCGCGGCGTTGCGCGCACCCGTGTGGCCCGCCTTGCCTTCGCGACCGAACGACCGGACCGAACGACCGAGTCGACCGCCGCGTTACGTGCCACGTTTATTGCACCCGACCGATCCGATCTCCGAGTCTCTCGCGAGCGTTTCGCTCGGCCCTTCCCGTATTCCCTCGGCTCCGTTTGGTCCTTCCTTCGTTCAGCGCGCTACGCTACGCGCGTAGTTTCCAGTGCTAGGGGAAGGTTCCGGCCGCGCGTAACGTACACAGCGAGCAGATTTCTTGGTACGCCAGTAGGGTTACTTTATAATCGAGATTTTCGGCTTTTAATTGTGCGCGCTCGAACTCTGTTCAGGAAAGTGGGTCATCGTAGATGTGGTCGTGGCTCGTGGGTGCTGCTTGTTGGGGATTTTGTGCAGACGATAGATTTTCGGTAGCAGGCTAACGTGGGTGGGGATTCGGTATCTGGAATGGAGTGGTGGGGATGCCTTGACGCAATTCGACAATCGTTGATCGAACGAATAGGGTAATTAATATCTTTTGTTAATTTTACGCGACGTATTTTTTTACCGTTATTATTTCACTACGTTGTTTTATTTTATCAACGACATTTTCCATCGTTAACGCTGTATTTGATCCGAAACCGAAACGTGATACTATGTACCGTGGTAATTAATTCAAGAAATTTGATCTAATATAATTTTCGTGATTTATTTCATTCGCTTATTTTTCATGATCAATTTCTGACATTTTCCTCGTTTTCTCTCGTATATATGTACATCGAAAAATTATTACGCCGTCAGTTTCGAACGAGGTAAATTAAAATTCATTTTTTGTTGTACGAGAACTCGTCAAATTCGAATCTCGACTTCATAAACAGGAGCGATACATTTGTATACGAGACGAAGCCGAGTAATAAAAAGGGGTCCGAAAAAAATATTCTTCAAAAGTGCTATCGCTCTAGAAATTACGTAAAAATATTTTACATTTTATATAAGGAATAAAAAAAGAATAAGAAATCTACTTAGACGCTTGACTGGAGAGGGCCCAATTGGGTTCGAACGTTCAATTGCACCGAAACCCGATGACCAATCGCGCAAAATAATTGGGCAGAAAATCAGAATTCTAATTACTGCAAGCAAGGAAATTCTGCGCGGCGAGGGACTCGGATTCTGATTCCTCGCAGATAAGAAGCAAGAGTGGAGATACAGTTAACGAGTTCCGAGGTCGGGAAAATAATCGGGATAAAAAGAGAAAATAATGGCGGAGATACAGGCGTATTACCGTAAAATTACCGGATTACGATTCACCGGCTACGGAAGAGACGAACGCGGAGAAGTCGGGAAAAGGAGTCGCGCGAGCTGGATGATGCTCGCTTTCAGAAGCGTAATTGCGTATGCAATTACGCCGCTGTATAGAGCGTAATCGACAGAAGCCGGCGATCCTGTATCGCATACTTTCCTCGCCGCGTGCCTTTCCACGGTTTCCCTTTTCCCGTTCATTTTACTCGCTTCTAATTCCCCCTGTTTCCCTTCCTCCCGCGGTTCCAGACGCGATTGCGGGCCATTTGAATGTCGCCCATGATGGAGCCTATTACCACACAATGCCCTCTGCCCGAACAACCCCGGCAAAATTCTCCCCCCAGTGTTTCCACGAATGAGAAAATTCCGTCTTGCGCCACTCGCATTGGCACGAGAAGAATAATAATAATGGCGATAATGGTAATGAGGACGTAACGAAAATTGTAGCAGGATTTGGTCCCATCGATAGCGACGAAATAATAGAACACCTTGTAGTTTCTACAAATTTAACTTGCTTTAACTGTGCAAAAATGGCTGCCTAAAAACCAGAATGTAACAACGTTACGTGTGGACATTTCATGAAAATATTCCTAAAAAAGATGGCTGTTTTACCATATTAGGTTTATCGTGAAATCACCAAGTGGTTTTTTAGTTAAATTACAGTTACATGTGAAGGGTCAGCGTGTAGCGTAATACACGAACATAATCGCGGGCTAAGGCGAATGCAAATGGTAGATTTACATATCCAGAGCGATTTGCGAGGGTAAAAAGGAGGCGAGATAACGCTGGAAATGCGAAGAAATTAAAAGAGATGCTCTAGGAAATAAATGTTAACCGTATACGCAATGCCAATCGTAAGAAATCCGATTAATTATTATAAACACCGCGTAACTAAAAGCACGATAGGGCCTGAAACAAAGATCATCGTTTCAGTCGCTCCTCTACTTAGCCTTTCCCATTATTGTACATCCGCACAATGGCTAATGGTAACACACCGTATCTCGAACATTAAAAAGTCAGCAATCTAATGAATTAATCTTAACCTCCTACGCACTCCACGTATCCACTTCGTCATGCATAACCATCGTCCCCTTCCGACCCGGCGATGGTACCCTCCGTACCTGGGAAAAGTTCCCTTTTAATCCACGGCCATTCACGTTCAAGGGCCAATTAAATCTCTGTCGAACCCGCGGAACAAACGTGATAAAATACAAAACACGGAGTACAGAATTTGGCAAACTACGACGACGCTGTCAAACACGTGGTCTACGAGATCACGGATCGAGATCGAGTTCGTGAATGTTGAAAATAAGATACGTCTTAACGTATTCACAGATACGCCTTTGAACTATGCGTCGAAGAAGCGTTTACTTCATGCCGTAGATAAGAATTAGGGGACCAGGACGAGCTACAATTGCATACCCTTTTTCATTTTTCTAGTTTTGTTTCTCCCTGCGTACAGTTAGCACATAGAAGACATACTTTCTTAAGAATAGAATAAAGATAATTATAAAGAACGATAGTTATTTATTTTTACCCGTAATCCCAACAACGAGAATGGCAAATAAAATGGAATTTTCGAGGGGAAAAAGAAAGATTTTTAAGAATTTTAAAATCAGCGTAAAATACCAAGCTCGACTAACTTAACAGGTCCAAAACCGATAACGTGGTGCTACGTCATTCGAAATTCTTTAGCCGGATATCGGTGACATGGTCCTACGTGACTTTATAAACCTTTTGCTGAATATCGCTGATTAATTCTACGTCATTTCGAAATCCATGGCTGAGTGCGCATGACGTAGTTCTACATATATCGTTTCACTCTCGCAACATTTATTTCGCGATGACCACAACCTCGTTACTCGTGCAAATATTTTTTCCAGTTATATCAAACGCGCAGAATTGTTATTACCCTTTGAAAATGATAATTCGGCGAATTTAAGCAAAAATTGTAATTTTTCATCCATATCTTTTCCCTCTTTCCTCGATCGCTGCAAGCTTTCGGAAATTATACGCTGTCTCCTGGAAATTAAGTTTAATCATTTTTCTCTCCTGTTTCTACGTTGCTTTGGCACCGTTTGACTATTCTACGCCGTGGAATAGGAAGAAAAAAATCTGAGCAAAAATTCGACGCTGTTGCGAAATCCGTGTGGCGTACATGGATTTCCAGCAAGCACGGGACGATCATGCGATATCTAATCGTGGAAACGAAACGAACTGCAACCGGTGTCAACATCGATCGGTATCTGCATGTTTAATGCACCGACGTAATATTTTATTGTTCGCCACGGTGCCCTGGCCAGCGCGTCGATTCGATATTGACCCGTACAGGATTTTGCAATATCGCGGAAAAAGTCGTCGACCGGGATCGAAATCCGCCAATTCCGCGCGATTTTCATTCGCGGGAAATTTGATCTGTCCGCTAGAAATTTGATTGACACGCGCAATTCTGATCCCAAACATATTCCTCGCTTTCTCTCTCGCAAACTCGTTTCTATCTCGCGCTTCGTTTCGCTTTTCGTGCTTTTTTCCCTCCTTTTTCTCTTTTCTTCTCGGTTCTCCATCTAGCTCGTTACATCGATCCCCTGCGAACCGGATGTACACACAAACGATGCTCGGATTTCATTTTTAGGTAATCTCGAAAAGGCTGACGGGGCTCGTGTCGAATATTTCATGGCCTTTTGTGTCATCGCGACGCGACGAAATCGTTTCCCGCTCGTTTTCGGCCATCTCTGCCACGTCCGGATCCGAGTCGGTTAATGGCATTTTTCTTTGCAAATTCGAACGATGTGACAGGGAGATTGGACGCGAAGGGAAAATATCGCGAACGATTCCACTGAGAAAATATAACGTTCATATCTGACATTTATGAAATATTTATCAAATTTCCACGAATCTACTTATTTTTATATCTTATTTTTCTAGTTTTGCAATTCCCCAAATTCTGTCAATCTTATACGTTACTTATTTCAAATAAAATACCACTGGAAATTTCCCCAGCTTATGGAAAAAGGAATTTCGAGTAATAATAATATAAAGATAAAACAAAAATTTTTAAATACAGGTATAAGTACGTATAATTTCTCGATCACACGGTGTAACGAAGAATAAAATTACCATCTTCGACATAAACCGTCTCAATTTTAATATACGTCCCGTGAATCACGCGTTTCAGAAAACTTCATTCGAAAGGTAAAGAAGATAAAAGAATTTCACGAGTGTTTAAACGGTAAATATCGTTTGCTGGAAACTCGTACCCACGTAGGTTCATTGTCGCGGAAAAATGAATAGAAAGGAAGGATAAAATGATTAAACGCTTGCCCGGAGTTGCTCGAACCCATAGAGAAGTTTCAAATTGGTTAGATACCCGAATATTTTGGACTGCAACGCTACTCGAGCATTTGCAGCGTAAATTACATAAACCGTGAAACGGTCCAACTTCTTGAATTCGTTAAACTCTCGAACCTGGAACTTCGGCACTCGAACCGACTAAACTCTCAGACTTGCCACGCTCGGGCTTTAAACTTTCTAAACTTATATCTTTCGAATACATAGGATACTTGCAGCTCGACTTTCGCTCGAGATCAAGCTCTAGTACCTCGTCTAACGTATAGTAAAATTATTTGCCAATCATTGGTATATATCGGTATGCAAATCTCTTATGAAAATATCTGTTCTGATATTAGGTTGATTTCGACACGACCCCCAGCGACCCCTATCTTCAATTTCAGCCACGTTTTCAATCCCGGGTGGAACGCAAGAAGAATATTCTTTCGGCGACTTCGATACGGCAGAAGTATCTCTGCCATTCTAATTTCGATTCCTTTGACAAAGGAATCTCCCCGGCCTTATCTCCAGATGCGACAATGCAATTTTCCTCGATGTCGTCAAACGAATACCAAGCCGATACGCAGCGACCACGTTTCGACATCGCGAAGACGTCGACGCGACATTGACAGAGAATAGCTGACCGTGTTGGACTCGACGATAGCGATAAAGGCTTAATCCTTTGCACTCGGCGATTTTTTCGTTACAGGAAAATATTTATTCGGCGACTTTCTGCCGTAAGATTGACGATATTTTTAAAACGGTAAATAAAAGAAATCGCGTGCAATTCAGGATGTGGAATTATTTTACTTCGATATTCCACGCATCGTTGGGTAATTGTAAATTTGATATGTTAATTAACATCCATCTTTAGAATCTGATTAAGCGAGAGGCGCCTCTCGAGTGCGAAGGGTTAAACCCTACGAGCCTCTGAGGCACTTGGAAACCGAAAACTCGCTTTCCCTTTTCTGGGGTCGCTGAATTTTCGGGAGTCTAGTCTCGGAACAGAGCTGAACATAAAGCCACATCCGTTTAGTAACAAGTTATACACATGCACGCTGTTTCATACTTAACGCTATCACTGCACGCGTCATACGACTAACGTACATCCTAAAATCCTCTGTAAAGTGTATCGCGAATATAACGTGTTCTCGCTAACAAATCTCGTGATAAATATTGTCGAGAGAGCAGGAAAGAGAGGACGAGAGAGACCAGGAAAGTTCGGTTTGCGATCGGTGTGGGAAAAATGGCGACAGAGACAATAACAAGATAAGGGAAGCGTATCGCGAGATAAAGTCGCCATTGCCCACAAGATTTAAAAAGCAACTCGCAACCACGCGGCCTGTATCCTTTAACAGCCATAAAATATGATTTCATAGCATTCGGAGAAGAGTGACGTCACTTCTATCGCTGAAAACGGACACGCCGGAATTTGATACCCGGTCTGAATTAGGTGCGACAACTTCGTGCAGTTTCTTGGCTTCCGATCCCAACAAAAGGATTCCAAACTGGTTGCTCGATCGGCGTTTTAAACCGGAGACCCAGTCGAGATGTCGCTGCTACGGAGAAGCGGAATTGGGCTTTCGTAAGCGCTGCGAAATTAGAAATTACGAACGCCGCCATGTCGGTGCTATTGTTTTCTTATTTTCTATTCCTTTCTTTTCTCTTTTAATCGGGGCATATTAATTAGCGTGATTTATTCCTTCCCCTGCGAAAAATATTTTACATCGGGGCAAAAGGTTTTGGGCCAAAGTGACGTAGTTTGGCATAGTTTGAGAAAATTGAAACACTTAAGAAAAAATATTTAACGCTTTTATAGACGAAGGACAAAAAGGAATATTCGTATTGTCAAATACTTATTAATATCTTTTAGTTCCGATGGCATGTGCCATATTCAACTTCTGTGCGAACGCAACGAAGAGTAACACGTAACTGAGACTCGTGAAACAGAAAAATTTCGATGAAAATTAACCACGAGTCTGACCAATGTTGTTTACATTGAGCTCTACCTACAGGTCACGGCTCTCGCCCGTCACACCCGTGTTCGGCCCGATTCCCTTACCACGAGACTCACGCGGTATCGTAAACGAAGGGGTTAACGAAGAATTATCGTTGGATCTGAGAAGTTCATAGCGTATCGGCTCTTTAACATCCCATCGTATACGCAGCATCCTCTTATCGAGATTTATACTTAATTTCAAGATGGAGAAAACAAGTTATCCTGGCTCAAAATATGCTCTTTCCTTCGCGATATTCTCGTACCTAATTCACACTTTATCCTCGGATATCGTCCCATCTCGAAATAGCTGAAATCCATTCCAAGAAAGCAGTAGTATACGAATGACGACTCGGTTACGCAATTTTTTTATTAATACCGTTCCCATATCATTGTTTAATTTTTATTTATTAATATTTCGTTAATCCATTCGTCGAGTGCTTCTAAAACCTCTTCGAAAGTCTCCACGACCATTGAACACGGAAAATCTGCCGAAATTTTCGCCCGTCTTTCCTCCGACGTCTGCAACCCCTAATCGCAGCCCTCACGAGGAGTCCCAGACTCTCTCGACGGATTGGAACGAGGAATGGCGAGCAATTTCATCCACGAGCGAGAAATTGCACTATTCCGGACGGACTCGAGGAGAAAAAGCATCGGAATAATTTGAATCGATCGCGAATACTCGTTACGCCATTGCGGCTTATCCACCTTCTGCCTACATGCGCGCCAGCCTACGTCCTCTTCCATCGGATATCGCTCGTCACCGCGACACTCGCGCTTTCACAGGTAAACACCTGTTCCTCTCGACCATCTAGCACGTTCAGGAGCCTCCTATACATCTCCACGATCGCAACGACACCTCCGCGATTCGCCAAAAACGGACCTTCCATCCACTCCTCGCGGGAAGACGGATGATCGAGCGACCGTGATTTACGTATTCCAAACGATCTTTAAAATGATCTTTAAAATTGTAGCGACCAAGTTCTCACCCTCGCCAACAGATGGATTCCTTGAAAGAGGTTCGAGGACTTTATCGCAAGCCCTCGGTGAAGCCTCGACTTCTCTTAACCCTTTCGGTACTATTGCTGCCCATTGGCGGCGGCCATGAAACGTTCTCTGGGTACTACCGTCGCCTATTGGTGGCATCTACGAAAAATTCTCCGAGTACTACCGTCGCCTATTGGCGGCATCCGCGAAACATCACTGTGTGACGACTGTCGCGATCCGAAAGAAAAGTTTAGTGTCGATTACGCTCGAGATTTCTATGAATACCGCAAAACACGTTTTCGCGGCTTCCAGTGGAACCATTCTTATGAAAAACTTCCTCCGCGGCCAACTCCTCCGTACCGAAACGATTAAATAGAAGTTCCCGTGACTCCTAAGTATCCCAGTGTCTAAGGCAGGGCCTGCTAAGCAAGTCTTACCGATGAGTCCGCTAGTAGACCCGAAACAAAACGCATCCCTTTCTTTTTCCGTCGTCCTTCTATCTGCTACCCCATCTATAGCAACGACGACCACGGGGATACCACCAGACCAGCACTACAGGAACAACAGCCCATCATCGAGCTAGACAGAGAGGACACTACCGCACTTAGCCAACCTTTCCCTTGGAGCCGGAATATTGGGAGTGGGGTATCTACGAAGACCTAGATACTTCCGCCCCCTACAAAAATGATCTTTAAAATGATCTTTTGCACGATCTCGTAAACGAAGAATTCGGAAATACCAGGAATCTTCTGGCAAGCAAAGAGAATGGCAGGATCGTTGAAATTTCTCAGGCTTATATGGACATAATGTGAACATTGGTCGACGGTTTACTCGTTTTGGGCAATTCTTGGCATGTTCTTTTTTGGTCCTGCTTTGGATTCGAGATACGATTATTCGCGTGGAAACGAGACTCGTGACTCTTTTAAATTCTGGCTTGTTCGTTAATTGGATCGCGAGACGCGCGATTCATGCTTATCGGGGAATAATGAACGAAAGTAAATGTATTTTTAAAAAGATCGTGTAATTGGGCCAAACGCTAATGAGACGAATCGATGCCCGGAGCTTTGGACCGTAATGTGTCGGAAATTAAAATACGTGACATGCATTTTTTCCCTTGAAATCACGGATATACGTACTTCGGTGTAATTCTCGATGCGAATGTTTGACGGAAAATAATTATTTTCACGGATAAATGGATGAAAAATTTGTACACTCGGAGATTAATTATGCGAAGGCTTTGAGAACTCGGCGAGTACACTTTTAAATAGGAATAAAAAATATTGCCAAGGAGAAATGATTGGTTCTTGCTATAAAAATAAAAATTGAAGAATTTTCGAGAGCGATGTTACGGAAATATAGGTTGCAGGGAAAAGTAAAACGGATAGTTGCAGAGACATCAAGGCCTGACTAGAAAATCAGCCTATGAATCCAGATATTGCGAAATTCCAATCAGCGTTCCGTGATTTGATATGAACAATGTCGATCGGAATTTAAATAATTCCATTTTCCACAACGCGCATACGCACCTCACACGCACTGTGCATGAAATTTAGATTACTAAGATGAAAAACTTTGCTGCGGAATATTATGTTGAAATTCCTGACAGGGAGTTTGCTATTCCGCTTTAATGCGAAAATATCTGCGATAAAACTAGTTATTTAATAAAATTGCTAAATTCAAAATATTCTTCCTAATTATTTCGTATAATTACTGTACGAAACTTTCGCGATTTTTCATAATTTTCTGCGACAATAGCGACGAATAAATAAATTCTGGAATAAAATTCGTAACTATCGCATTGCGATTTTTGGAGACAAATAATCCGGGAAAATTAGAAGAGAAAATTAGGGGAGAATAAATTTCAATATGGAACACGTGAATTTATGAATAATTATTTTCAACATTGACATAACTTCTGATTTTAATTAACTGCGAACGTAATCTCTTTTTCTCTGTACAATAAATGTAATAGGATTCCGTTTTTAATATACGCGTATGCGATTATTCGCAACGTGCAATATCCCGGGTAAATTCCACATTTCGAAAAGCTGCGTTAAAAATCATTCTTCATAAGCTGTACAATTTTTTGTCGAAAGCAAAATAATAGCTCTTTTAATTGGATATTAAACATCATTTAATTCCACGTCCTCGATTATTTTATATAGTAACGCGTAACTATTAAATTCCATCTGCATTATCAGATATTAATTAATATTAATTCCATAGTCTTCTTATACACGTCGCGATTATTTTCACCACGGACTAAAAACGTTTCAATTTTAACACTAGAACTACCGATATAGTCAAAGAGACTGGTTTCAGAATATTCCTCCTTGCAATTACTACAAACGTATAATCGATTTAAAAGGAATCAATGCCTCCCTATTTTGAGAGAGAACTGTAATTAATATATTTACTTACTTTCGTCGTATTATTAAAATTACCATCGACTAAGCTCGCTATGTTCAGGTTGCCCATTAAAAATAGGTAGTTAAAGCGTTAAGAATCTCGGGACACCCTATTTCAACGCTGAGACACCTCTCTAAAAAATCTAAAAAAATCTCAAACGTCTCAAAAATTTTAATTTCGCGCGTTTCAACCCATCACCCATACTAGTTACCGTGAAGATTGTTCGAGAAACGTTATTTCCACTTATGGGTGCGCAGCGACCCAGTGATCTTCGTCCACGAGTCGAAAAATTGGATCAAATGGTTGAAAATACTAAAAAATTTTAATCTGGCCCATTTCGATTCACTATCCCACATTCGTTACCCAGAAAATCGTCCGAATAATGTTATTTCCGTTTACAGGTGAGCAGTGACCCAGGGAACTTCGCTGGTGAGTCAAAAAATCGGATCGAAGTGATTAAAAAGTCTCAAAAATTTCAAAAATTTTAATCCGGTGCATTTCGATTCACTGTCCACGCTCGTTATCTAGAAAATGGTCCGAAGAACGCTATTTCCGTTTATGAGTGCGCAGCGACTCAGGGAACTTGGTTGATGAGTCGAAAAATCGAATCGATGTGATTAAAAAGTCTCAAAAATTTCAAAAATTTCAAAAATTTTAATCCGGTGCATTTCGATTCACTGTCCACACTCGTTATCTAGAAAATGGTCCGAAGAACGCTATTTCCACTTATGGGTGCGCAGTGACCCAGGGAACTTCGCTGGTGAGTCGAAAAATCGGATCGAAGTGATTAAAAAGTCTCAAAAATTTCCAAAATTTTAATCCGGTG
>NW_016907858.1:151687-174892 GCF_001483705.2 Eufriesea mexicana | reverse complement strand
CTGCCGATTTGATTTATTGAAATATATACGGAGCACATAACCAGAGTTAGTAAACTGATATCAGAGCCATCTATGTCCTCGTTGCGGAACTCGAGCTTCGAGTCTAACATTATAGATGGCTCTGATGTCAGTTTACTAACTCTGGTTATGTGCCCCGAATATATATTAATAAATCAAATCGGCAGTGGAAAATTCACTAATTACTCCATATCTGTGATTAATTTGTGAACTTTTATAATTGCATCGTAATGCCAGATCCTTCAACAACTTTCCAATATATTTTTCGATAGAAATTTGTCCCTAATTAATTAATTATTAATTATTATTCTACGCAGTGTTTGAATTATTGGTCGATTGGTCGGAGACGCCATTGGTTTTTCATTAATTACTGTCCTTTACGCAATTAATTTATGAAACTTTATGCACTCGTTAGAAAAACAATGTTCTTGCGAATCTTCTCATATAACTTTTGATCACATTTTGCTTCTAGTTTCGTTCGGTATTAAATATTATCACGAAAGATCGTGATGGTCGCCGTTACGAAATCATAGACGCCATAAAACAAAAATTAATAACTAACAATTTAGAGTTAAATTCTTTACGAAAGTTATATAGGAATGTAGCCTGAAGTTCCAGCTTTGCAATGAAATTATAAAAGTTCGTAAATTAATTACGGAAATTGAGTAATTAATTAATTTTTCCCCGTCGGAATTCTTCTATCCTTTTCTATCCCCTCTCCGTGCTTGTCTGTCACGTGACCAGCTCTTCGACGACCTCCTTGCCTATTCTATATTCCTATCACTTTGTTGCTTTTTGAGCTCAAATAATAGATGGCGCTGATCGCAGGCGGTAAAAATTTTATCCATACGACAGTAGAAAATTAACAAATTTCCAAGTTGCTCTAATTAATTCGTGATTACTTATAGTTGCTCAACAAAGTTGGAATTATATGCATCGTTCTTATACAATGTTTAATTTAATAATTGATACTTACATGAACGATCGGTTTTGTATTTCTTATATCTAATGATTATTTATATTTTCGTTTTCTTTCTGTAGTACATAAAATTGCTGTAGGAAAATGTTTTTTTTTCCATAGTATTCTTACTATATTGTAATAAATGTATACCAGCATAAGGAAGCGTAAAAAATAAATTTTTTATTAAGGAATGCTATTTAGAATTGTTTATTTACAATGTTTTCATAGGTGAAAAATTAATACAAAATAAGAAATATTTTAAAAAAGTATCAACTATGGACGGGATTCGAACCCCGGTCCTCCAGCATAGGAATTCTCGAACGTCGCCGTTACGCCACGAGACCACTTGGAAACTATCGGAAATAAATTTATAATTAAAGAAGTGATAAAACTTTAATCATAAATGTCTCAAAGGCTATTAAGTAGTTGTGGTTATAACGATATATAGTTTCTTAAACTGCATGACGATATCTACAAACCTGCACAGTTTTAACTAAATCGGTGACTCGAAGGACTTGCACTCTCCTTGTTAGAGGGGTCCGTCAGTCTCTCAAAAGAAGCAGCACTAGAAGAAACATATATCTTCCTTGAGAAATAAAATACTAAGAAAAGTATATATATTATTTTACTATTAGAACCCATAATCCCAATAATAATCGCGCTATCTTAATTTCTATTTCCATTTTCCAGGATCAAAACTTTCATCCGTACCCTCGCAGCATCCCCTTTGAAAAATCTATTATCTCATTTTACAAGCGAGGAACAATCTCTTATTGCTCCAGTGATAAATAATCGCGCTTCCTACTCTTTTATGCCTCGAAATTGAAGTTTCTAAAAATTTACTCGTCCAGTGTCTCTTAAAAAGGGGGGAAAAAATATCTCCACGCTCGATAAAGGTTACAATATCGTTCGGCCATTGTCATTCGAGAGTCCCCGAAGCAATCTGCGATATTTGCGAAACGCGAGGATATTTTTTCCAAAACGACACGACTTACGCTCTCGAAAGCCTCAATTTCGATAATTGCTCGACACCGGGCCGCGAAAGCTTCCAATCTTCGGTGTCTTTAATTCCCTCGCCGTTTCCATTTTTTGCAAACGTGACGAACTCGCGTGATCACCAGCTCGTCACGTTGCAAATTACACGTTCGCGCGTTCACTCCTTTATATTACATTTTCCCGTTCCTTTCCCTTTTATTTTTATTATTTCTCGTTATATATTTGTCCTTTTTATTTTCTTCCCTTTTCTCTTCCCTTGTACCCCAAACACGTGTAACGTCTAAAATAATTACCCTCGTATCGATCGGTGTAAATTCGATTTGGTCGTGTTAAAACGTCAGGCAACTCGTACGGGCTTTATCATTCGCTCGTTACCTTTTATCGCGCAACGTAACATGGCGCTTTGTCGTGGCTCAACGTCGGATAGCGATGAATAATTTACCTTCTGCTAACGGAGTCTCTTCGCCCGTTTCTCCACCCGGTCTTTCAATTTGTATCAAACACTGCAGCGTTCCACCTGGTCGCGAGAAACCAGGATATCTGCATTCCGATATTTCAACCCTTTGCACTCGAGAGGTGAGCTTCGGTCACCATTTCATAAAATTTGCAAGATCGATATCAATTAACCCTTTGCACTGGACGATTTTTTCGTTACAGGAAAATAGTAATTTCAAGACTTTCTGCCATAAGGTCGACGATATTTCTAACGCGGTAAATAAGAAACCATATGCAAATTAGGACGTAGAATTATTTTACTTCGGTATTCTACGCGTCATTGAGTAATTTTAAATTTGATATATTAATTAACATCTTTGGAATCTGATTAAATGGCTATTAAATGACTAAGACTCGCCTCTCGAGTGCAAAGGGTTGAACATCGATGAAATGCTTCTCTGCGATAATTTGAGAAAATCCAAATGCAAGAAGTAAATTTGATCATTTAGATCCGTGAATGCGTTTATATATAACTTACTGAAAATTTACGGTATTTATTTTCCCCAAATCCAAGATAGAAGGATTTTTATTCTTTCATTTTTAATCCATCTTTAGAATCTGATCAAATGAGAGGTGTCTCTCGAGTGCGAAGGGTTAATTCTCTGCACCAGTATATATGTACGAATGATAAAATTTAGGTTTGTTAGAATAGCGAAAGACATTTCTCAGAGTCCCTGAAAATATATATATATGTAGGTTCCGATACGATTTCACTATGAAAAATTGTGTATCTAGAAAACGTTTAATTTCGGGGCTAAAAATTTTAAGATCCGTGTTATGACGAGCTTATGCGCTATGAGATACGTTAAGTATTAACTCACAGAGACGCGACGAACGCAACTCGTCATTGTAGAGCAAGGGATTAGAGAAGATATAGTAGCTATGTCCTGGCTAGCTATAATTTCAACGCTAAGATGCAGCTGTAACTCTATTTTAAACAAATCTCGAATTAATATTCCTCCGAGCATCGCTGCGATTTAGCCTCTTTAGGTCGTCTAAGTATTACAAATAATTCCAGATGTCGCGAGAAAGGGCACGATATCAGTCGCGCCACCTGGCGATGAAACAGCCAACTATTCCACGAAGAAGCTATAACTCGAGTTCTTTTTGAAAAGTCGTTCTCCTGCCAAGATCGTGCCTCGAGATATACGGTATCTCGAATTAAGAAACAATTTGTTCATTTACAAAACCGCGATATCCAGGAAAATCCTACTTAACCCTCTATGGACCCGTGTAACTTTCAAGTTACACGCTAATGTATGGGTATTTTATTAAACACTGCATTCAACGTTATCGTCTTGATCACTCCAGTTCGTGATTTTTCTTTCGATATATTTATAATTATTTTTACAATAACTCTCGTGGGTCCATTTTCAAAAATTCTAATTCTTTTTCATTTACCGGTTAGTCGATCGTGATAGGTTAGATCCTCTATGGCCCCCTATGACCTTTTCTCCACAAGATGGCGTGGAAAATTATCTTGTCTATCTATTGCACGTTATCTTGGCACGATATTACAAACGTTGTTAATTCAAACTTTCAATACGAATTCGTTATAATAAAATTGTCAAAACTGCTGAATTTATTGGTTGATATTCGTTGATTTTATGTCACATACGATTCTTATAGCCAAGAAAAATATATATTCGGTCCATAGAAGGTTAATCGACAATGTTTAACATCGTCCAACGCCATTCAGTTGAGTTTCTCGTGGGGTCCAAATCCTACTGTCTCAGCGCTAGAACGTTATCGGACTGCTGATTTGAATGGATCTAGTACAGGCACCGCTCGTTAGATGTTGGTCAATGGACCCTATTCACAATTTTCCATTTCCTCTAATCGTTTTGAATTACTATCAGCAAACTTGCATTTTGCAAATAACGAAACGATAGAACAGAGTAGCAAACTTGGTAAAGTTTTACCGGTCATAAACATATTGACAGACAATTACGAAAAATGTAAGAAAACTATGACCTATTGTTCCAATTGTCCGAAATCATGTCAAATGTGTTTACATTGTTTCAACGAATACCACGCGACATAGTATAATGTAATATTTTATCCTAAATATAAATTAACCCTTTGCACTCGGCGATCTTTTCGTTAGAGAAACATAGTAATTCGAAAACTTTCTGCCATAAAGTCGATGATATTTTTAAAATGATAAATGAGAAATCATATGCAAATTAAGACGTAGAATTATTTTTCTTCGACATTCCATACATCGTTAGGTAATTTTAAATTTGATATATTAACCCTTTGCACTCGACGATTTTTTTACTAGAGAAGAGTAGAAAATCAAAGATTCTCTATTAAAAAACTGACGATACTTTTTTGAGCAGTAAATAAAGAATTGTATAATAACAGAATTGTAGAATTATTTGATTTCGATACCTTGCACACTGTTACGTTACGTTAAATTTGATATATTAATTAATATCGATCTTCCAAATTTTATGAAACGGTGACTGAGGGTCATCTCTCGAGTAGAAAGGGTTAATTAACGTCGATCTTTAGAATTTGATTAAATGGTGACTGGAGTCACCCCTCGAGTGCAAAGGGTTAAAACACGTTATTGTGTAAACATATATCTAAAGTTGACAAGAGAATTAATAAATCTTGTTTATCTTTAGTAATCTTGCATGTTATGAAATTAATTTCGACCTGTATGACACCCAAGTGCAAATTTAATACGTCCGCGAAGGGTTAAACCGGAAAACGCGAACCGAATTATCAGCTGGTGAATCTCCGCGGAAATAGTTACCACGTTTAACGTCTATCATCGTGTTCGTCATTGCCGAAAAATTCAAGAAACGTTTCCTCGTTGTTGCCCGGCTAATTACCCGTTGATTGTTCGACAACCCGATCGTCCCGTGGTTACTGCGAATTTTCGATTATCCTGCTCACGCCGCCATTTTATCGCCAACAGCCAATGACAGAGAACGGGCGACGATATCTCGCGACATCTTTTATTCTTATACTGGAAACACCGTCCCCCCTCCGCCCCGATCCTAGCTCGTTTTGCATAATTATTCGTGTACGAGATCGCTCGAAACTTCTAACAGCAGGGCCGTTTTAATAAGCGGTCCTCCGTCGCCGGCCGTCTCTTCTTAATTTCCCCATCTCCATATTTTCAATGATTATCGCGTCACTTCGTCCGCCAACTTCGCCCATAAAGGCCGGAATTTTTAATCACGCCAACTTCCACCTTAGATTCACCTTTCCACCAGCTATCGAAAGTTTTCGCGGTTACCCGGCATCTCGTTAACCGATTACGATATTAAATAAACGTGCAGGCACGTTCGATCCACTGCCGAGATTTCCACGAAATTTCGTGGAAATTTTATCGAGCTTTGATCGAAATTAAAATTAAACAATGCTTGAAAGAAAACTCGAGTCTCTCGTCGGGGGGTACACGCGACGATAATAAAATGGGAATTTTCAAAGGGCTGAATTTGACGATTCGCGATTCGCGAAGGGGGTACAAAAGGTAGGGAGAGACGGGTGAAAATGATCTAGGGAGATCGTTGAAAATTTATTACTCTAACCTCGATCGATTTTCTCGAAATTTCGTGGAAATTTTGTGGAAATTTTATCGAGCTTTGATCGAAATTAAAATTAAACAATGCTTGAAAGAAAACTCGAGTCTCTCGTCGGGGGGTACACGCGACGATAATGAAATGGGAATTTTCAAAAGGCTGAATTTGACGATTCGCGATTCGCGAAGGGGGTACAAAAGGTAGGGAGAGACGGGTGAAAATGATCTAGGGAGATCGTTGAAAATTTATTACTCTAACCTCGATCGATTTTCTCGAAATTTCGTGGAAATTTTGTGGAAATTTTATCGAGCTTTGATCGAAATTAAAATTAAACAATGCTTGAAAGAAAACTCGAGTCTCTCGTCGGGGGGTACACGCGACGATAATGAAATGGGAATTTTCAAAGGGCTGAATTTGACGATTCGCGATTCACGAAGGGGGTACAAAAGGTAGCGAGAGACGGGTGAAAATGATCTAGGGAGATCGTTGAAAATTCATTACCGGGGAGGAACGTGGATCGATTTCCTCGGTTGTTTGCATGGAAGTTCATTTATCGGAAACCTGCATGGTAATTGCTGCGGTCGAACCTATGGGGTGTTATGAAAAGAGAGGCTAGACTCTCGCGATCTAATCGGGCAGTGAATTTTCACGCCGGACGATAATAAGAAAATACGCGACGTCGATTTATAATAATTTATTATAATCTCGAACGTCGAAGATGAATAATTATTATTAGGTTCGATATCGATATGAAGCGTGGAGAGCCTTCGCGGTAGGTGTAGCATCTTTGTTTTTTAAGCAGGGAGCGATATTCCTGAATTATTAAATGTAATTACACGACGATGATGATTCTGAATTATGGATAAAGTATGGCTTAAAATATAGTCATATTCTTGACTTATTAAATATAATCACACACCGACTGAAATTATGCAACTGCCCATAAAATAACAGAATATCGTAATTTCGCATAATCGATGGGTTATTCGATAAAACTTTGTTGGTTTCCAAAAGAAACAAGGGAATTACTATTATTTTACACGAAAACATCGACGGCACTCTCTGACCGACTGGATAACGTACGATTAAACGGGGATAAGAAAAAGAAAAAAGGGAAAAAGAAGAAGTCGAATGGAATATTTAAAAATACGCATAATTATAATTCATGAGTCACGCGTATGAACGTTTTACCCAAACCGAAGGAAAATCCGTGAATCATCTCTTACGAAACATTTCCTTTTACATTGCGATATCTTCGCTTATTTTAGATCTCCTTCGGCGTTTTCCAAGCGATAAGAAACTTATCGATACGTTTGTTAACGCTGCGAAGAAGACGTTGATTCAGCACCCAAATTCTCGAGGAGCATTTGCGTACCGAGTGCCATTTTCTGGCTTACGCGTTTCTAGTTACTCCATTTTCGTAGATATTACATTTTGCTCGTTGATTTTTACGCAATTGCCCGGTAGTCTATACTCCTTTCGTGTCGATTATTAGTCCTCGTTTCACGAGCAGATCCGCACTCCTCGCTCGAGTTATTCGTTTCTCTCGTAGTCAAACTAAATAGTAAAATAAACTCTACATCCTAGCGATGTGGGGACGATCCTTTTCCCTGTGTTTCGTCCTTTCTCAGCGGCGTGTCTTTTGCCTCCCGTTTTCCGGAGACGTCTTGCGACCTGCGTGGCCATAAACAGACAGACCAGTTTTAACTGTTCGTCTGTTTAGCCCTTTCGCTACTACGGCTGACTATAGTCACCGGCCACGAGACGCCATTTACACGCGACATCCACAAAAATTTAGTAAAAATGAAGACAAGTGCTGCCGTTCCTCTTCGCGAAGAATTGCAAGCGCTATTGGACTTGGCCTTGACTTCGCGATCGTAATGTTTCCATCATTGGCACGACGCTTCGTTCGACGGGAGAGACTCCGCGGCGAAAGGGTTAATAAACATCTATACAGTCTCTCCACCGTTTCCACTGGCTACTATTTCTTTGCATTAGAAACCCTTAACAGTTGTTAGTTACCGGTTGTTGAAAATGAGATGCGTCTTAACACTTTACCGACCGATAGCCTATTAATCGGCTTTTTGTTACCGACACCTACCGACCGATAGCCTATTAACCCCTTGACTATTGTGGGCGCCTATGGGTGCTTAGAAATTTTGCGTTTGTGACACGGAGAGCTCGTATAGGCGCTTAGAAACTTTGCGTTTGCGACACGAAGGACGCCTATGGGTGCTTGGAAAATTTGCGTTTGTGACATGGAGGGCGCCCATAAACGCTTGGAAATTTTGCGTTTGTGACACGGAGGACGCCTAAGGGCGCTTGTAAATTTTGCGTTTGTGACACGGAGGGCGCCCATAGGCGCTTGGAAATTTTGCGTTTGTGACACGAAGGACGCCCATAAGCGCTTGGAAATTTTGCGTTTGTGACACGGAGGGCGCACATGGGCGCTTGGAAATTTTGCGTTTGTGACACGAAGGACATCTAATGGCGCTTGGAAACTTTACGTTTGTGATACGAAGGACGCCCATGGGCGCTTGGAAATTTTGCGTTTGTGACACGAAAGACGTCTAAGAGCGCTTGGAAATTTTGCGTTTGTGACACGAAGGACGTCTAAGGGCGCTTGGAAACTTTGCGTTTGTGATACGAAGGACGCCCATGGGTGCTTAGAAAATTTGCGTTTGTGACACGAAGGACACCCATAAGCGCTTGGAAATTTTGCGTTTGTGACACGGAGGACGCCTAAGGGCGCATGGAAATTTTGCGTTTGCGACACAAAGGGCGCCTATAGGCGTTTGGAAATTTTGGCACACATCGCAACTCAATTCCTGCCGTATGGTACAGCCGCTGCGTATCAAAATCTGCCATAGTCAAGGGGTTAATCGGCTTTTTGTGACCGACGCTTACCGACCTATATAGCCTATTAATCTATTGTCATGGCGATGAACAGTCATTATCATCGTATGAACAGTAATTTGTTATTTAGTATCGAGGTACGTTGCTCAGTTGTATCAGTTGCGTTTCTTTGGAAGCTGCCCATTTTTATATGGGGAACGCCAGGGAGAATCTGCGCCTGAGAGGCCGGTCGGATGTGCTTATGCTGTTGATTCGCTAACGGTCGGTAAAGTGTTAACGTGTGTAGAAAAATCAATCTCTTAGGAGAAACATAGGAGACATAGAGAAACAGATAGAAATCTGCGGCGTGTTTCGCCGCAAAACACGAGTTCTATTCGAGACGCGGAGCTCCATCGTCTCGAAGTAATCCGCGTTCCATCGACTAGATCCGATCGATTATCAACGCGAACAACGGGGAAGGTAGACCAGAACGCCACGGATCAGCTCGTAACGCGAATCATCGCGCGTAGATGCTCCTCTCTTCGATGAAAACCGCCGACCCGTCGGCTCTTTCTTCTTAGACCATGGCATATGATTCGAATGGCGAATTAAGCGGATTCCGTTCCGATGATACAACGCTGCGGGTATAGGCCCGATGTTAATTAGCGAGGCAAGAGCAACTCCGAGATTAGCCTCTCCGGGAGTGGCCGCAGCGTGGATAACTCGAGGATATACGAGAGGGATTCCGTGTTCCGCCGATCAATCCAACGAGACGAGTTTTCCTTTGTATCGTTCTTCTGATTATGTCAGACGCGAAACTCACCTGCCCCGCTTCTTACGTAACGTAATTAGCCGATAATTTACGTAATTCGTTACGTCCTCCGCTCGAGCGTTCGTTAGCGTTGCTGTTAATTCCACGATCCTCCGTTTCGTTCTTAACCTTTTCGCTAGTTAGGGGTGACTATAGTCATCGGCGACAAAAATGTAGCGAGTAAAAATTAAGGCTAGTGTAGAGGCTTGGGTGGTTGTAAAATAATATATTTATTAGTAATAACTATTTATTAGTGATAAAATAATAATACACTATGCGGTGACGATAAAGGCTACGAATATAGCTACATAAACTATTACAACTACAACTTAACTACACAATTACAACTCGACTGTTTCAACTAAACTCTACCCCAGAACTGTATACAACATAACTGCCCCAACATACTGTCTCTCAAGAACTAACTATCCGCTAACCATTTTTGCCTTCTTATGTATATTCCTCAAAAGCCTCCCCCAACGTGACCAAATACGGTCATGCTAAAGGCCTGACGCATCGCCGGGGTTTTTCCGACCGACCTGGCCCTCCAACCCTCGGCAACCTTCCAAACTAAAGTCACCTATACACGAGGTGCAAATTCTACGATACTACACTAGTGCTACACCGTTCCTCCTAGCTCCCTTTGCAAAGAATTCCAAGCTCTATTGCGATGCTCAGCTTTTCCCTTCTTTTTTTCCATCGAAATATTTGCGTCAAAAGACCGAATGCTAAAGATCGCGCTATCGTAACGTTACCATCTTTGACACGTCAAGTGTCCAGCCTGTTTTGCCTGCCGTTCCGTTCAGGCCTAGACTCGGCCGTCGAGTGGGCCACCGGTGACGGGACAAGTGTTTATAAAACTCGGAAATACTGTACCAATTGTTATAATTGTCAAAGGAATTGTCAAACGTTAGGTCCAAAGATGACGAAGAATTTAATACCAAAAGTTAGCACCTTTGGCCGGTCCCTGAGCATCGGCCGGGCCCGAACGGAAAGTCTAGCGCCGGCAGATAAGAAATCGTATAGAAACGAAGACAGGATTACTTTTCGACGTTATACGCATTCTTGGGTGATTTTAAATTCGATGATCGCCTCTCGAATGCAAAGGGTTAATCGTGTAAAGTGAATATATATGACACCCGTCCTTCGAAAACGTGCTTCTTTCTTATAACCACAGACACGATCTCCGTAAGTCGTAACGCGGACACCATGAGATCGAAGTACGTCTGCATTAGCTTCCCGATGAAATTAGGTATTCGCGCCGTTGTAGGCAAACGGATACAACTTACTCGAGTTCTTAAAAGAAACGTGGACTGCGCGAGAAAATGTATTACCTAGAATCAGCGAGACTGGTCGATGGCGATGGGTTAATTTATACGCGTTTTTACGCGGTCACGTGAAACACCATGGACCTTGGAGTGGAAAAACTGCGAATTGCTACCTCTCCGTATGGAAGAAACGACGCCGAAGGGCTAACCACGAGGAGGTATCCCGGCTGGAGGATAGATATCCCGCGCAAAACATCGTGCTATAACCGTACTTGTCAATTACACGAGGAACCGTATCACGCGGAGTCAGTGGTTCGGGATTAATTTGCAAATGCACGGGTAAGAAAAAAATATGGAATCGGCAGCGGGAAATGTCGGAGTCGCTGGTTCTGCGTGCAGAAGAAACCTCGGTGAAGGATCGAGCGCGAAGAAACAGGCGTAGAAACCGCGAGGAAAATAGGAAAATAGGAAGAAAATAGGGATTATCGCGAGCCAAGTATACAGCGCGTGGATTCCAGACGCGGCCTGCAGTGCTGTAATCGCGAATGACCGTGTGCTGGAGGAAAAGTGAAAGACGGGATAAAAAGCGGGATCCGAGGGAGAAGATCGTAATTTCGATCTCGGCGATCGACCGGCCAAGGAAATTTCACTTCCTACTGTCAATTGCAACTTCAATTAAGACCGAGTACACGTTCGTTCTCTCTCTTTGACCTCCTCCGATTGCTTCAGCCGGGTGAAAGTATGCTAATAAGCCTGCCATAATTTAATGCTCGAAATCGATAGTCCACCTCGAGTAATTGTTATTACTCGCGTGCACCGCGACGCCGATTATCGCAAGAGGTGTCACTTCCTTCCTTGTCACCGTGTGCGGGTCTCGGACGAAATCCCGTTGGATAGGAACGACGGGAACAGCGTGGATTTTAAGTAGCGCTCTCTTAATTGCCGATAACACCGCTACCTGCCATTCGGTTCATTGTAAAGCTGTATGCGTAACCGCTGCTTGCGTAATTCTACCTTGTCATTCCGCGAAATGAGAATCGGATAATTTATGCGTCGCGAACGTGGAGCTTCCGACTATGTGGGAATGCGCGCGAGATGTGCCGAAAATGGAATATTACTCGTGACAAATTTTTTTCTTTCTATTTCTTTTATTATTTCTTCCGTCTATCGATTTGTAGCATGCAATTCGCGAGATTCCGTATCCTTAATGTCATTAGCGTCGCGAAAACTTTTTAAAGGCGTTGCAAATAATTTCGAATTTGACAGTGATTTTCTCGCGAAATACGTATCGAGCTCTGTGCCATTTTCGCTGTACCTTTCCGCGAAATTCCGTAACGTTTCGTTTTTCGCGGGAAGTATTAATGTCCATTGTATCGCTAAAGTTTTTAATCATTTTAAAGGCGTTGCGAATAATTTCGAATTTGACAGTGACAGTTTTCCTCACGAAATACGTATCGAGCTCTGTGCCATTTTCCCTATACCTTCTTTTCGCGAGATTCCGTATCTTTAATATCCATAGTATCGCTAAGATTTTTTAAAGGCGTGGAAAATAATTTTGAATTTGACAGTGACAGCTTTTCTCACGAAATACGTATCGAGCTCTGTGCCATTTTCGCTGTGTACCTTCCTTTCGCGTTGCAAACGCGATGCACAATTGGTCCGCGAAACCGTTTGCACGATAATGCATCTGTCTCGTGTGCATCGTGTGATTTTTCTCGAGGCTCTTACGTTGCGCGTAATCAACGATTGGACAGTGAAACTCTTCGCTGTAACGTATCGGCTTCTGCTCCACTTGCACGTGACTTTTTTCACAAGACTCTTGCGCTGCGCGTAATTAACAATTGGACAGTGGAACTAAAAGTGGAACTAAAAGTGGAACGGCACTCTCGCTTTCGAAAATGAACTTGATCGTTGGACTAGTTTGCGTCGCTCCTACTCGAACACCGCTCGAGGAAACCACCATCACTCCTCTCCGATCCTAATCGTGGCTGACTAGCGTAAGAAACTCGAGGAAGGATTAAAACATAAACCTGCAAAGAATCTTTCCCAAATCAACGATATATAATTAATACAATTAACAATGCATCCATGGAAAATTGATGCGATGGAAATTTCGATTAAAATCTTCCATCATCGAATAGGGTCCTCTTTGTTCCCCGATATTCCCTAATTCTCTGAATTTTTACAAAATTATTTACACAACGATATTCGTTCTGTATCAGTCATTCGAAAGAGCGAAATCCTAACAATAATTTTCTCCCATATACTCGTATTACTCTTCCTGGTAACTCCATAACCGACATAACCTTCGTAAAAATCTTCCACGATACTGAACCCGAGGAAAAGGAAGAAAGCAACGCTGTCATGCTCCGACGCGTCGTTCGCGCCTGGATTATCAGGAACAATTAAGGAACCTCTATCGATCGCGAAGCGGAATGTTCGTTTGAAACGCTCCTGGTCGATCGCCGTAAGCCGTTTTAATTTACGGACGAGCCAGGAACTTACACGGCCGGTGCAATTTCGCTCGGTCCCATAGAGTCTGACGCGTACGATCGCTTACGGGGTAATTAAAAAACGGAAAATCCCGAGGCGAACGAAACACGTTTGAAGCGCGACCCTCGCCATTAGGCGAACCTGTTCGTTAATAACGTTACGAGCGCGGGGAACGCTACCGCGGGGGAACGAGAAACGCGTTAACCCCTTCTCGTATTTTCACGAGTCTCACTCGTGATGAAGATTTTCGCCCAAACACGAATATCACGAGGCAGACTCGCGAACAGAACATTTTTCTAAATATAGTTCCGAAACTGTCATCTATTATAAAATATAATACATATGTAATATATTTATAATATTTATAAAAGGAAAAAGAATCAGAGCTTACTTCCGCAGCAGTAGTATCGCGTAAAACTGATTATATCACGCGTATTCACATACTGCGACTGTTTTCGAGCATCAGTCTACCTATTGGGCCCAAATTTCGTCGAGCTAAATAGTACGGATAGGGGTTAACACTTTGGTTTGCAATCACGTGTGAGACTCGTGGTCGGGTTTTCGAGCCAAAACTGCTTATCACGAGCCTGGCCCGTGGTACATCGATCGGGCCAAATGTAAACACCACGTGTCACACACGTGGTTGGTCGATGTGCCTTCCTTCAATTATTTATAATATTTATTATTTGTTGTTTAATTTAATACAGATAGCCCTCCTACAACACGGCATCCTCTAACACGATAAGAAAATTGCAAAAATCTTTGTATAACACTGTACTTCTACATGAGAAGTGGCGACGAAGAAATTTCCTTCAATTATTTATAATATTTATTATTTGTTGTTTAATTTAATACAGATAGCCCTCCTACAACACGGCATCCTCTAACACGAAAAGAAAATTGCAAAAATCTTTGTATAACACTGTACTTCTACATGAGAAGTGGCGACGAAGAAATTTATTAAATTAAAATAATATTTTTGCTCTTTTTTGTTCTGTGTTATACATACGTTTATATTTTTAATCAAAATTAAGTTGTTTATGTAGAATTAAAAAAAAAATTTGGTTTTAGTAAATTTTTGTACTACCTCTGGGTCTCATACTACACGGTTTCACACAACGTGTGAGGTTCCATTTTCTAGGAACCTATCTACCGTGTTTTTGCTCTTTTTTGTTCTGTGTTATACATACGTTTATATTTTTAATCAAAATTAAGTTGTTTATGTAGAATTAAAAAAAAAATTTGGTTCTAGTAAATTTTTGTACTACCTCTGGGTCTCATACTACACGGTTTCACACAACGTGTGAGGTTCCATTTTCTAGGAACCTATCTACCGTGTTATAGGCGGGTTACCTGTATATCATTTAGTTTCGATCATATGTTTGCTTTTAATTCTTCACTCGTATTTTTGTAATTTATTAAATTAATTTCGCCCGAATTATATTGTTCTAACAGGTACGATACTCCACGTAAGTCGTGCGCGATCCGTACAATTTAAGACAGATTTGCCGAAGGTTCGACAGTTCTGTTAACGTTCTGGGACCACGCTGTTGAATCTTAAATCGTAGAACAAGGTGTTAAGAACCAGTTAACAAATCCATCGATGCAACGACACTAACGTTTCTATGAACGACGCCGAGGGACAAGCGGAACCAACGTCCGATAGTCAGCCATCGAGAATGGGCTAACGCTTGGCTCCTTCCCCCGTTACTCCGCCATTTTTTTTATTTTTCATTATTTTTCCTCACTTTTCATCGTTTTCGCATTTCTTTGACGCCTAAACGAACGACGTCTATGCGCACCGCAATTACGCAAAGCCTATTCACCGATGCCGTTGCACGCTCGCCAATGATCTCGTTACTCCGAGTGCTGACGGCTCTCTGCTAACGACGTTCGCCTGCCTCCGTTCCCGAGTTTCTTAATCCTTTCACCGTTAATCGCAAGGTAAATAGCTACTCGTTCGAATTTCTTCGCGTGCTATTCGATTATCCCGTTTTCCGCTTCTTATTGCCACGATATCGCGTGTCTTCGTCGTCGCGGGCTCGCGGATTCTTCGCGACCTAATCGCGTTCTCTTATTCGAGAGAGTGGTTAAGGTATTAATCGAGAAGCAGGTACGATCTTTTGGAAGTCACTCTCTCGGAAATCGAGTCGAGAGACACGGGTAATGCGAGGTGTTCGTGAGTCGACACGGATTGCTCGTTCCAATTCTTGGATAATTAAGCTTGCACGATGTATCGCAAGAAAGTTTACCTAACAGGAGAATTCCGATTTTATTATCTATGGAGCAATTTTTTACTCGCATCGATGTCGAGTTAACGATATACCAGGTTAATAATATATCGAGAAATTATTTACGCGTATTTATTTATTTACTTATTTTTCGAGTTTCTTAGCCTGGAAACAGGAATTCGGTTTCTACTCTGGCTCCTTGTCTGTAACGCGTATAAACTTGTAGTTATTTAGACGATTCTTGTAACCTACCGCTAATTATTACTATCTCTGCATACATCGCTAATTAACTTCCTTATCCCGTCGCGACCATATTTATTTCTTTCAATCTTCGTGCTTCCTCCATCCGCGTAAATACACTTTGATATCGTGGCAAAACAAATAAATACATCGGGAGAGAAATAAACGACTCCCCGTTCCTTTGGATTCCCGACTCGGACCACTTTCGCGATTAACGACGCAATTAAAAAAAGCATCGCTCACGTGAACCAACCGATCGACCAACGGACACCGCGATACCGAGGCAAACGAGACGAAAGCGACGAAAGCGACGAAAGGAACGAGGAAGAAAAAGCGAGGAGCAGCCAGAACGACCTCCATCCGCGATCCCATCGTCAGCCGCATTTCCTGCGAAACCGAGTCGGGTCCAAGGCAACGATGGCGGCGGTGTTGTTCGATTTTGAAAGTGAATCCAACCGGCGAGTGAAAGCCACCGATGTGTCCCACCGGTGATCGTGACACGCTGGCCAAATTCAGGCCTAGGCTGCGAGTGTTTCAGGGACGCGTGAACGTCGGGCCAGAGGACCTAACCCGAGCCTAGGCCCCAAAATCTCGGAAAACCTTCCAAGACCAGTTCGCTTCCTCCTCGTCCTGGCCCACCTTTCCCATTCCTCTGGCCCTTTTTACGGATTCGGGTCGCGTCTACCCTTTGCGTCGGAGAGTCTCGTTTCGGTAAAACGGACGAAGAGATTATGCAACGCGAACGAACGTCGGAAAGAAGCAGTTTCGATCCGGTGTTTTGACACCCGCGACCAATCGTTCTGACTGACGTGCGCTATTTTTCACCTGAAAGCCTCGCTCGCAGGGAAACTGGGCTTTGCTAGACTGGCAACTTTTGCAATTCTAGATCCGTGACTGTGATCCTGCGAATAAACGTCGAAGGAACAGGATGCGTCAGGTCCATCGGAATGCAAGGCGGCGAGACTGAACGACTATCGTGTCACGGGACAATTACGGTGGTGTAAGGAGAACGACGTTCTGCCAACTCTCGAATAGAGGCTAACGCGGATAACCACGTATAACTATGGAAGATCTCGCGAAGGTGTAACACCGTGGAGTTGTACTTTGCGGAATGTTCCTTATTCGTGTCCTGCTGCTGATACATATACGTGGAACTGTATGTTAGAAAAGGGGCACGTTTTGGGGAAATATTGGTTGGCAGAGGATTGACTATCGATGGACTTTGGTTTGTTTCGGGTTTGGGGTTTGCGTATAACGATGTAATAGGGAATGGTTTGAAGAGGAGGCGAGAAGTACCCGTTCACTCAGGATTGACTCCTTAGTCGTTAGTTGACTATGAACGATAAGCTTGGCTTATATCGAGTGGATGTTTAGGTTCAGATTAGGAGCGAAAGATGAACGAATTCTTAGAATGCGCGTGATGCATTGCGGGAGTGCACACTATGAGTTGTGAGTTTGTTGTATAATAATCGTATATTTATTATAAAATTATAAATTACACACGTTATATATCGTAATTATTCACTCTCGCGCTTCTTATAACAAACTGAACTTCTTTATAACATATTGACTCTGATCCATAGCAACTGCACAACACCACGCATTCTAGTTCTTCCACTCGCACTTCTAAAAACATACATATTTACATTCGTGCCATTATTCGACCTCACACATTTACATTCACGCTAATAAAACCAAATCCACATGAGTGTGTGCGAATAAAATGACGGAGAAAGGGCGGATTATGTGAGGAATCGGCAAGAACGAGTGTCGGTGAGTCGTGGAAGTAAGTAATCATAGGTCTGTTATTAGTCGTATTTTACTCTTAATTTCCTTTAATTCGTAATAAATATATTTATTAGAAGCTAACATCTCGTTCTTTTGACAAATACCAAATACCAAATATCCCTACGTAAATTGCCCATGTCTTATTAACCCTTTCCGAGGTAAATTCTGTCAAATATATTACCTCGAGTGATTCGTGGAAACACTCTTACAATTTCGATACTGGTCGATGTAGCAACACGGAGGGTAAAAGTATCGTTAAATCGGAAGCAGACAGATCGACGTTACACATCCTTGAAAAATAAAGTACAAGAACGACAGTTTGAAATATCGACCTCGTTTGCGTTTCTTTTTCAATTAATCTGCAATTAATGCACGACACTTGTCTGCTGTCGATCATCCCGCGGATGCTTGTACAACGAGGACAAAAACAAGCGATGGGAGAAGAGCGAGGGGAAATTATCGAATTAAAAATATATCCACGACGGAAATAATACCAAGCTTTTCATACTACTGCCTTCTTCTTCGAAGTACGAACCACTCCGACCCTCGACCACTGTCACGAGTCGGCTCTTTATTAACTCGTACGGTACAAGTTACGACATAAATTATAATAAGTATTTGATATTACAGTAACAAGAAATCTTCGAAATACCTAAAAACGCTACTTTTTAACCCTCCCTCTACCATGCTGGATACATTTACGACCATTTAAGAACCGGATGTCAATTAGAATTACCTTTACGATAACTATTATAATAATTACAGTACAAGTTGCATTCGGTATGTTCCATATGACAATTAACTCGAGACTCTTCTAAATACCTAAAGATCCTACTTCTTTAATCCTCGTTCCACCATACTCGATACATTTACGAGCGTGCACAGAGCGGATGTCAATAGTTAGAATTACCCTTACTTCGGATCGCGAAACACGGGATCGTTAGCGCGGAAAAACGATGCCTGGTGGAAAATGGAGTCCCGCCGGTGGAAGAAGGGCCCGCGTTAACGCGGAGGATCACTCGCGATGGGAATTTATGCGGTCCTTATCGGCCCGGTCCAGCCAGGCACTTACCGGTAACCACGGTCCCATGGTTGACCGACGCGTCGCGACGCCCGTAGGTATCGCGGGGGTCGTCGAACAGGGGCGTTTAATTGAGAGTTAACGTCGGACGGACACGCGTTCTTCGCGCGGATGTAAATCGGCGAGAGGGAAGCAGAAAGGCGTGGCGGGAACGAGAACGCCTAGGGAAACGTGTCCTCCGCGTGTCTTCTTCGCGTCGTAAACGTACGTCACCGCGAGCGCTTTTCGCAGAACTCGTTTCGCGAAAAGCGAATCGCGCCGGTGCACACGCCTTGCCAAGGTAATTCTATGAGAATAGGCAACGGAGAAGCAAAGTTCAAGGAAAAAACACCTTCGTTATCGCTGGATCTCTTTGCGAAATTTACATTCCATACGTGTGTGAGAGAGAGAGAGGTGAAAATGGGCAGTGGACATTGGAGAAAAGAGAATGGATTTCCCTACACTCATTCCCAATTCACAGACCGTTACGATCCTCCATAAAACGCGAATCCTTCAATTAGACATTTAACTAACATCCTTCGAACCTCTACCTCCATCAGGAAAAACCCAGACCTCTACCTTATCCCTATTTCCATACATACCCTCAAGAACAAGGGACCCGAATCGAAGGGACGATGGTTTACTCGTTTATAACCATCGTCCCACAATTCGCGGACACCCCGACCTCCGAGCAACCCCATAAAAGAATTAAAATTTCCCAAACCTAAACAAATTAACAATTTGTTTAAACTTCCACTTCCACCTACCAGTTCCGAGTCTCCCGCACATCCCTCCAACGAACACGCCGCCAATAGGAGAAAAAGCACACCCACCACTTAGACATCTTGACAGCCAATGACAGCGACAGACGTACATATAAAAATACACGACACCAAGAAGACAGGCTAGTACAAACATCGAAACAACACAAACGACACCACGGTAGAACGCACATCGCTAACACATATTGTAAATTGCTGTAGATATATTGAAATTAAATTATATTTAAACCTTCAAAATTAGTTTACGTTCTTAGAACGACGTAAGCCTTCGCCTGAATTCTTCATACGGTCGATAAGAAGATTCAGACGAAACAGGTCCTTTGATGGAAGTTATCGGGGAGGGTGAAAATATCGGGAATAATGCGTTGGGAACGTGTTTTCAATGGCCTCCATAGGGGGCGTTGGAGAAGAACGAGTATCGCGAAAAGTGTCACGGATGAAGAAACGAATAATCGAAACGAAGATAGATTATAGGTAATTATAAAGATAACACAGAAGATCGTTCATTGGGAAAATTACGATTATTTTTTAATATCGTTAATAAAGAGGGGTCGAAGAAGAGAAGGGTATTCTGGAAAATCGTGACGGATGAAGAGATCGAGGAATGAAACAAAATTGGGTTAAACAAAATTGTCGAAAGGGGGAAATGTCAACCCTCTGCACTCGAGAGGTGAGTTTCAGTCACCGTTTCATTAAATTTGGAAGCTCGATATTAATTAATATATCAAATTTAATGTAATGTAGCAGCGTGCGTGGTATCGAAATCAAATAATTCTATAATTCTATTATTATACAATTCTTTATTTACTGCTCAAAAAAGTATCGTCAGTTTTTTAATACAGAATCTTTGATTTTCTACTCTTCTCTAGCCAAAAAATCGTCGAGTGCAAAGGGTTAATAATACATCGACGGAATTGCGATTGCTCTTAATAATTCTGATAAAGGCACGTTAGAAAAGAGAAAATGGGTAAAAATTCTGAAAATATCGCGAATAAGGAAATTAACAAACGACATCGAAACAACGTCAAATTCAATGAAAGGAAAGAAACGATCAAAGAAGGAAATTCAGAGAACAAAGCATTAAAAAAGCTGCGAGAATTTTTAATCATTTTAACGAAAGAAATTCGCAGTAAAGGATTTTCCTCGAAGCCGTGGAAACGAGGAAATTAATTATTAAAACGCGGGAACTGGTATAATTTTTAATAACCTTTCGAAATTTTTCGAAAGGGGAAAAACGTCATGGAAAACGTCACGAACGTGGAAACTAATAAACGAGACAAGGGTAAATTAAAAAAAAGAAAAGAAAAAGAAATTAGGGCGAGAAAAATGAACAGAGAAATGTGCAGAATATTCGAGATAAATTATATCTCGAGATAAATTATATCTCGAGATAAATAATATTTTTCGGTAAGCTTATTTAAAATAGCCGATACGATAGTTTTATCGAGGAGACTCGGGATTGACAAAGACGAGGAAAGTTTAATAAAGTACGAAAGTAGGGAAAATTGAAGCGCATGGAGAATATATTAATATAAATTGGTAATTTGAAAGGAGGTTGGATGATAACAAAACGGAAGATTCGAGAAACCCCCGCGAGGGGAAGAGAATCCGAGGAGAGAAAGAACTCGGAGACCTCGAGGAAGAGAAATGTAGGAAATTTAATAAGGCAGAAATAGAAATATGAGAATTTCGCGCGAAGGGAATGCAATTTAAAGGATAAAACTTTATATTGTTTACGATCCTCGCATTTCTCTCTCTTCCAATACTAGCTGCAATCAACCAGACGCCTTTTGAAAAAGTGTAACGAAATAGAAAATACGCGTAAATTAATACGCCCTCCGTTCTTCGTTTCCCGATTACGAACGCCATTGTAAATCCCGCGTTTTCCGAGAAGCAATACGAATCGACTTCCCATTTTTAATATCATTTTCCCGTCCGTCATTCGTGATAAATTTTTATCCCCTTTCTTCCCCGTAAAACTACCTGCACGCGGCGATAAAATAAAATCAAAAACACGAAAATATGCCGATTTTTAAACGCCTCGCGTTAATTTTCGTTTCGCGTTTTTCCAAGTATTTTCGAAAAATATTCGCACGCTAATATGGGGATGAAACGTATATCGCGTGTATATCTCTTTGCGGCGCAGGATTTCGAGTAAATAAAATAGACGCGTGTCGCACGGAGATTTTATTGCGTTTTAAATGAAACGAAATTGGTATAATTTTGCTAATAAAGGAATCGCATAATGCAAAAGCATAAAACCAGGAAAAAAAGATTGTCGCCATGTTGAATGTTGCTTCGCGGAGATGCGTGTAGCTATTGCAGTATTTCGAAGTGGGACGAAAAATGTCCCACTATGCATTACGGTGCATCAAAAAGAAGGGGTACTTTTAATTCTTCACACTCGACGAATTTGTCGTTATTTTTTGGTTAAAGAAGAGCAGGGGTTCGAAGAGTTCCTGCTATAAAGCTGTCGGTATTTTCTTGAGCAGTAAATAACAAATCGTGCAATAATTAACACGTAGAATTATTCGATTTCGGTACCCCGCACGTCGTCACGTTGCCTTAAATTTGACATATTAATTAATATCTTCGAAATTTTATCAAATGGCGACTGAAGGGTCATTATGATAAGTATAAAGCAATAAATAAGAAATCGTATGCAAATTAAGACGTAGAATTATTTTACTTCGACGTTGCACGCATCGTTGGGTAATTTTCAATTTAATATATCAATTAGCATCGTTTTAGAATCTGATTAAATGGCGACCGAGTGCAAAGGGTTAATTCCGCCGTGCCCCAAAGAGATATATATTGTACACATTACGGGGACCAGAAAGTAACGTCGCTTCTGCGCACGTTATCATTCTATTTTGTCATTTGTAAGCTCATCGTGTACTTCAGAGTCGTGCCAAAGACATTTTAAGATTATGTATACTCGTAAATAAATAAATTAAAAATTTCTTTTTGCAATTTTGGGTGAAATGGCTAGCCAGATACCAGAAGAGATACGATATCCGGTATTGCGTGCTGTTTGAGTTTCCGCAAGGGTAGTAACGCGACAGTTGCTACCAAAAACATTAGACGTTAGTAAATGCCAAAGATGGTATATATGTTTCTGAATTTTCCAACTTCGTTCCCGGTCGAAATACTAGTGGCAAACGCGTACGGTGAGAGAAGAGCTTTGATTTTAGCATTTTATACGATCCAATACGTGAGTCACCATTCTGTTAGAAGTATAGTTAGACTCGGCAAACCGGTCCTGCGTTCTTTAATTTCAAACCGAGTATCACGCGTTTCGATGTGTAAAAGTTGCGTATACTTTGCGTGCAAGAGGAGACACAGCGGCGCAACGGCTATCAGCAGCGTTTCTACATTTTTTAACGATTTCCGGTTCGCCATGAAAAATCCCTGCGTACACGTATATACCCAGCGCGTAAATCACCGCGTCTTAAATGTAGACCGATAATTACAGTTATTCCCGACGCTTCGCTTTCCTTCCAGCACGCACTCTTCGTGCAATTTCATTTCGAAATTAATACGTCTTCGTTCACGGGGACGGAATAATCGTTTGGGCAAAAATCGAAATTAAATTTAAACGCGACACGGTCTCGTAAACCGTTTAACGACTCAATTTCAGCGGGGAAGATCGTTGGGACGCGACGCGCATGCGTCTAACGGTCGTTTC
>NW_016907858.1:103056-150051 GCF_001483705.2 Eufriesea mexicana | reverse complement strand
CCCGAAACTCCCCTGCCTGTGTCGCGAGTCTCAAGGTTCCATAGACAGACCGCCGCCATCGCGGGAGGATTTACCTTGGGAAACTTTGCGTCGAAACTTGCCTGCCGATCGAAACGCGACGAGGCATCGACCACGAGAATGGTCCACGCGGTGGCTGAGCCTGAGGATCGTTAAACGGAAGAGTCGCTGGCTCCTGAACCCAAGACACGTCAAAACAACGTCTACGCGTTGGAGTCGAGGATCGTCTGCGGCAACGCGTTCCAACGTGTCTTGGATCGTGACTCAACTCGACACCTCGAAGATTTCGAGGTTCCTTTTTAACGCTTCCACGTTCCGGAAGCTAACTAGGTTCTAGAAGTATTCCAGGTATTCGAAATGGCCGCGTTGTGGAGTGGATGACTCAAGCTAGGAAACACTGGTCTAGATAGCGATTCACGTCCCTATGGAAAGACGTCGTTTGGTGAAGTAGTTTGGTAAACTGTGACATCGAGGAGATTGCTATTTAGCCCTGGATATGTAATAATTTGCTCCCTCGCGAAGACGAAAGTCGAGGAAGAGTAGTCTATGATGTTGGAACATCGATATGGAGGATGACCAGTGCAACTACTAGTCATCCGAGTGGAAGATACCTAAGACGCAACTTGGAAGCCAAAAGCAAGCGCGATCGGAGCGACACCTAGCCTCGGAATAGGCTCGGAACGAAGGGAAAAGAGCGGATGGAAGGATATTTAATACGTGGAACGGCTAGATGAGATGCTAATGGTAAACACGATGCAGACGTAACGTGGGAAGGGAGGAATGGGCGTTGCTATGCCGACGAACACGACGCCGCGGCGCTCTGTTGCCATAATGACGTAACTTTGCGTCTTTGCGTCACAACGGGGGTAACGAGGGTGTAGATGGCAGCAGGAGGGAGTGGTTTAGGCGTACACCGAGCACCAGCGGCGCATTTCTAGGGCAGGGATGCGTTACGTAATGAACATCAAGATCCCCGCGTATCGATCGCATGGTTTTCGCGCGCTCGTCGGCAAGAAAACGCGACACACGCGGGCGTGGGTCGCCAACTCGACCACCCCTGTGTGCTCACGGTGCTGATTGCGGTTTCGCTTCTTTCCACGCAGATCGCGGTTCAATTAGAAGAAGCTAGGTGAAAACTAAAGCGTGGGCAAAATAAAACTCGCCGTATCGTAGCAGAGGTTAACCATTTGCGCTACAAAGACGTGCCACGCACGTCGAGATGCCTTTGTTCCAAAACCGCCAGCGACGTGTATACCACGTCAATGTAACGTCTTATCGCGTGTTATATTGTAGACTGTAGTTATATTTCGATTGCACGGAAACCGGAAGTTAAATCGTAGCGCAAGTGGTTAAAGGCTTTATTTCAGAGATACTGTAGGGAGCACGTGCGACAGGGTACGTCTCTTCTCGATAACTGACCCAGGATTTCGGGTTTTCTTTCACACTGGGAAAACTGTCCCACTACGTGTAGGCCCTTTCAGGCTACGTCAGAAATTTCTTGTGCCTAGTCCAATAGCGTTTACACTCCGGGGTGGTTTGGGTTAAGCGACTAGCGTAGAGAAGACATCGGCTTCGGGCTTTTGCCCGTTTCGTTGTTGCAAAGGGTGCCAATGTTGGTGGAAAGATTTCGAGCGACTGATGGAGGAATTGGGAATACCATCGTATCTATATTTGGAATTTCTTGATTACACGGTGCGACCAAGAGTTACGATTATTCGACGAGAGGCTAGAAGATTGCACGGTAATTTTTGCAACATTTTTTGCAAAATTACGAAGTTAGGTTAGATTACGTTGTAGAGTGGTTGGGTTTGAGGTACCGCGAGGAACGGATGATTGGAAGAGCTGATTGCTCTGTGTTTCGTATTCCTCTATTAGTCCACGCGTCGCTACTGCGAGCTTGGTTTATCAGCAGTTCTTCATAGCGGACGAGTATAATTGAAATTATACCTCGCGAGATTGGAAAATTAAAAAGTTACGTCACGACTGTTGGATTTTAGATACTATTTTTTATTTCAAACAACGGGCGGTACAAACTTCAAGAAAACTGGGTTGTAATTATACTATGACGAGCTATACTCGTGTAATTAACCCTTTGCACTCGACGTATTTTTCGTTACAGAAAAATAGTAATTCGAAGACTTTCTGTCACAGAGTCGACGATACTTTTAAAATGGTAGATGAGAAATTATATGCAAATTAAGACGTAGAATTATTTTTCTTCGACATTCCGCACATCGTTAGGTAATATTAAATTTCACATATTAATTAACGTCGATCTTTAGAATCTGATTAAATGGCGACTGAGAGTCACCTCTCGAGTGCAAAGGGTTAATTTCGGTTGATCTCGGTTATTACGAAAAATGAATAACCGAGTGGAGGAAAATGTATTAAAAGTTTGCCACGTATCCAGGAAATAATTTACAATGTACGTTTCAAGAAAAATAACATACGTTTCGACCACCGAAATAACGTTTCCATAAATCGACACTGGGTAAACTTGAAAAACACACCGAGTATACGATAAGTACTAAATAAATCGAACAGCGCCCCAAGTAAATTATCCGAATTAATCTCCGGTTGATAAAAATTTCGACGAATGTCGGATATAGCTGGTGTGCACAGAGCGAGAGGGTGAACGAGGCCGCGGGTCTGTTGAAAATCTTTAGACCCGGCATAACTCGCGAATGCTCGAAAGTGTCGGACATCTTGCCGAGCTGTAAAATTATTCATACAGGCCAGACTCTGTTCCCTGCAATTTCGCTTTATCGCGCTACACGCTGTTTGTTTTCCAGGTTCAAGTGCGCCCTTAACCGAGTTAATTTCCGCGAGAGCCGACATAATTCACGGATTGGCGAGCAGGAATTTTTCTTTCGCGGGCAAACCGCCGGCGAAAAGACGTAACGGAAGCTAGGCCCTCGCCAGGGCTCCTAAAACCGCAAAGGGCCGGGCGGATTAACCTCGCTTATGAAACTTGCCGTTGGCAAACGACCACAGCTGTTGTACCATCGTTTCAATTAACGATATGGACAGTTGTCCCCGTTGACGGAATAGTCAAAAGTGAAGAGAAAAAAGAAAGGAAATTAACAGAAATTAAATTAACAGAAACATAGTAATTCGAAGACTTCCTGCCATAAAGTCGAACTAAGAAGTGCAGATTAATTGTAAGACATAGAATTATTTTACTCCGATATTGCATGCGTCGTTGGACAATTTTAAATTTGAAATATTAATTAACAATGATCTCTAGAATTTGATTAAACGGTGACTGAGAGTCGCCTCTCGTTAATCCTTTGCACTCTGAGCAATTTTTAATACGGCCTACCAGCAACTCCGAGTCATTTTACCTTTCCTGTCATCTTTTATAGCGCAAGGTTTACCGATCGTGTAGCATTTCGTTTTCATCGGTTCTTTCGGCAAAGGTATATCGGTACAATATCTGTCATACGGTAACATTGTGTTTCGGGAATTTTATTTAACAATATTCGATATAAATCCAGCGGAATTCTAAAGGCTATCTTACAATGTCGACATAGCGGCGACAACAGAGTGCAAAGGGTTAATCTTTTCATCCCTTATATACTTTTCTTTAGATTTTCTTTCACGCTATCAATTCAAAAATATTCTATATATTATATTCTGAACAGGCGAAAAATCAGATCAATAACGATGCCAAGTATATGGAATTTAATAAGACTACTCGGGTAGCGATCATCCGTTGATTTTATTGAATTTCGTTCCCTTCGAAACAAACGAAATTTTCTCTTCTCACTGCCAAATTTCGTTCCACATCGTCGCGCGCCATTTAATATACGCGTTATGCGTGAATTTTTATAATTTCAGGAAGAATATCTGGTTTCTAACACGATCGATATAATTTTTGGGGCACTCGATGTCGCCATATTGTCCCGGGAAAAGGAGAAATTGAATTACGAATGAACCGAAGCTGTGGCAGTTAGATAATTAATAATTATAGCGACAAAAATGATAGAAATTAATCAGAATTCTAGAGGATTCCTAAGAACGGATAGAAAATTCATTTATTTGGACTAAATTGCGAGATTTTCGGATTTCTAGAGTCGAAGAGAAGAGAAGAGAGGTGGAAAAATTAAAACGTGTTCGTACCGTGATCGAGTAATTTTTCTAAAATTAATGCGCTCCGAGACAGAGATATTTTTATCGCCGTGGAAATTTCCAGTATAATCCGATATTAAATATAATTTTATCCTCGACTGATAGGCGAATTCATTCCTTATGATAGCGCAGCGAGCATTTCGTTATTACGCGATTGCTGAATCTTACCAAGTGCTCGACTAGAATAATAACCGCGATAGTTTGGATATAACGAGACAGGGAAACCTTGACACGAGGCAGGTATCGCGTTCGTGCGAACGCGAAAGAAAAATTATTACTCACCGAATGCCCATAAAACCGTAAACGCAACGGGAAGTTTGTGCAACACCTCGCTTAATTAAAACGAAGAAAGTCAATGTTAAGCGCGTGTCTTAGCTCTATAAGCAATCTCTGTTATTCTCGACAATTTTTACCAACTTACACCGCCATATCGATAAAAATTGATCTACCCGGAAACTTCTCGACTTCCAACGAGACTCGAACAGCTGCTGAAAAATTTCGAGATTTCGTTAGAAACGAAGTTGAAAATACGATTCGAAGATTCCCACGAAACCGAACTTGTAAATAAAACTGGAAATCCGGTTCGGAAGTTGGAAAATTCGACGTAAAACAAAATTCAAGAATTTTTCTAGAAATTCCTTTTTCGCTAGAATTTTTCTGAAATTTAATTGGAAAGGGAACGAAGAACGTAGCTGGAAAGCTCGGAAATTGAACTAGAGACAAAATGCGAAAGTCGACAGGGAAATTTCTCCGTGACCCAACTCCCGGGTCGCGACGACCGGTGTTGTGCCCCGTGAAAGACAGCGTCGCGACGTAAAAGGCAGAATCGATCGGCGAGCGAAGGAAATAATACGCTATTCGGTTAATAAGCTGTCGATAAAGGTAGGCTGGATGCACCGTGGATAAACGGGAGAAGGGAATAATTAGCTCGGATGAAGATCTCAAGTGCGAGGTGGATCGGAAGGACGAGGGCGATGAACAAACTGAGGGATAGCCAGGATATTCGCGTGGGGAGCACTTAACTCGACGGCCACGGTAATTGTTAGACGACTTAACGAGGCGTCGGGACACGAGCACGCACTCGTCTGTATCAATATTTGTGTAGGTGGAAACATCCACCGCGAGAGCTGATCGCTCCTAAAGACGCCATTGTTCGCGCTCGCAGGGCCGACCGTGTCGTTCCAGCACGCGACGACGTAGATTGCGATTTCGAGGAAAAATCTAGCCGACGATCCGTGTACGATGGAGAAAATTCGAGTCCGAAACCAGGATTCACCGATCCCCGATCATGGATTACCGAAGTACCTTCGCTAGCATGTCAAAGTAGCTTTAGACTATCAGCAGAGGGAGTGTCGCGGGAAAACTCGCGAGACTTTTAATAAAATAAGTTTACTAAAAAGTATACGCTCAAGAATTCGGCAGAACGGTGATCACGATAACAATGATCCCTTTCGTCGGTTTTTCTGGGTCTTTATATATTTTTCCAAGAGTGGGGGTGATGATGACCTTAGTCCTAGTCGTGGTTTGACTAGGATGTTTTCTGTACTTTGGAAAGGGTGAGTAACGGGGGACGACTAATTATTTTGAATGCGGTGGCTATGTACGTTTTCTGGGACAGTAATGTAAATAAGGGCCTCCTTACAGAAGCAACGTCGTTGCGAATTAATCGGTAGAGTCTACAGCAACCATCATTCTCACCTAGATGGATCCCAACTTCAAGGAGGTTCGAGGACTTTCTCGTAAGTTCTATAAAATAATACCGAATTTAAAGCACGACGCGAATTATTGCGAAATTTTTGCTATTGCAAAAATAAAAATACTCGGGTATTTAACCCTTTGCACTCGAGAGGTGCTTCTCAGTCGCCATTTAATCAAATTCTAAAGATGGATGTTATTGATATATCAAATTTACAATTACCCAACGATATGTGCAATATCACGCATAAAATAATTCCACGTCTTAATTTGCATACGACTTCTCATTCTCCGCTTTAAAAATATCGTTGACTTTATGGTAGAAAGTCTTCGAATTATTATTTTCCTGTAACGAAAAATTCGCCGAGTGCAAAGGGTTAAATGTATTTCAGTGAAGCGATTGAAAATTTTCTCTGTTTCTGGTTTTGCAAAAATTTACTTGAAAATATCAAGCGTGAACCAGCCTTAATCCTTTCCGGGGCGATTTTCAGGAAATCTAGCAAAAATAGAAAAATTAACCCCTCCGGAGGTTATTGTATCCTGCACACGCGCGATGACCAAGGTCAATTCATAGCAGGTAAGACGTACATGCACGGATTATCTAATTTCCTACGCGTATATCAATATTTATGCAGCAAATATCTCGATTCGTGTACTGTGTCAGATTTGAAATCGATTCATCGCATTAATCTACTTTCAGTTTACATATGTACGTATCGCGTTCTTTCCCAAGGTAAATTTAAACCTCGATACGCTATTCTAATAATTGCACGTTTGCAGGATCTTACAAAATTGACGACATCTAGCAACGGACTCTTAATAACAAACTGAACTTCCTTATAACATATTGACTCTGATGCATAGCAACTGCACAACACCACGCATCCTAGATCTTCCACTCGCACTTCTAAAAACATACATATCTACATTCGTGCCATTACTCGACCTTACACATTCGCATTCACGCTAATAAAACCAAATCCACAAAAAGAGCCTGGAATTATTTTTCTGTAGCGAAAAATACCGTCCAGTGCTCCTGGAGGGTTAAATAATTTTTCACGTATTTCACCTGTAATACTAAATTGATCTAATTCTAGTCTATTCGAATACCTGTTATACTCGGTAACTGGCTATACTTTTTCCCACTCGTATTAACGCATCTTCGTATAGTACACTGTGCTCCTCCAAGGACTAACGCTCGAGGAATAATAAATCGTTGTTAAATTTATAATAATAACGATACACGAGCTATCGAAATAAAACAGTTCAATAAATTAATTCACACGTAACGTCCTTCTACGTTATCCCCCAAAAATGACACAAACTTTACGACAAAAGAGCCTGGAATTATTTTTCTGCAGCGAAAAATAGCTTCCGGTGCTTCCGGGGGGTTAAATAACTTTTCACGTATTTCACGTGTAATACTTGTGAGTAAATGGATAAACTGATAACAATATTTATTGAACAGTATAACAATACGACATAAATTATAATTAAATCACATAAAATAAATTCGCTTCTCTCTGCGATATAATGTATTCAGGACTCTTTCACACGCAACGTCTATTTCTGATGACTGTCATTCACCCACTAATTGTTTTTCACCACTCTCTGTCATACTCCTCACGCACATACATTCTTCCATACAAACATTCTTCACGCTTATACCAAACATTCTACGACAACCAATACCACAATACTAAATTGAGCTAATTCTAGTCTATTCGAATACCTGTTATACTCGGTAACTGGCTATACTTTTTCCCACTCGCGTCGACGCATCTTCGTATAGCACACGTCGAACGAACTCAAGCTGTGGCCACGCTTTCCCTCGGCGAAGACGACTCGATGTCCTCCCCGATAGCTCGGATAAAGTTCAAGATCGCTTTAAACCGCGCGTATGAAAATGCAAAAGGCCAGTTTCGTTGGCTCCGTTTCGCCACGAAAACGAACGTGACTTTTCGGGCGACGCGAGCGTCTCAAGGATGCCCGATCGAGCGGGTTTCCTTTCGGTGCACGCAGGATTCAAGGTTTCGATCGCTTCCCGTGCCATGCAATGCTCTTTAAATCCCGTTACGAAGAAGACATTACGGACTGCGCGCGTAAGAATGCAGGAATACTTTCTCTCGTGGACCCACTTTGGACCAATGAAAGAAACGAGCCCCGAGTTACGAGCGTGTTCCTCCTCGATTTAAAAACCGACGCGCAGGAGACCAGAGGCTCCTCGATCGCGCTGATCCAGTCGGATCGTTCCTCGTGCATTCCACGGATACGTCGATGATACGGCTGCGAGAGTAATTTATCTCTGCCGTGTTATTTCTTATTCCTTCTTACGAATTTATTTTATTTCCCTTCGAAATTTCGAAGCTACGATATTTTTAGGAATTTCCACGAGGAGAGATCTCGAATCGAGATGGCTGGGAAAGTTCGAAGGAATTTTAAACACCTGCTATGCTAATAGGCGCGAGAAGCATAGGTATTACGGATTCGTCGATGATTTAACGCGTTTAGATACGCGTAAGGGGTCCTCGATGGTCTTGTAATTTTAAATTTGGAAATAAACGCGTGGTACATTTTAAGAGACATTAATGCGTGGCGTGGTAACTATGAAAGTGGTGTAACGATGAGTCAAAGGTCGGAAAGAAATTATTTCTTCTTTTTTTTTGTAAAATAGGGGAGAGATTGGAATTTTTCGCAACGAATTTTTTAATCGATAAAACGTAGTATTTTTTAACATTAAATATACCAAGCGTGGTCAAATGACCCCCTTCAAAATTTCCTTTATTAATCGTATATTCGTTATTATTTCTTTCGCTCGTATGACTTTCCGTAAATTCTCATATTATCCGATTGTCTAATTTCTCGCTTCCCATTTTTCTTTGAATTCATTTTTTACCGAGAAAAATTATTTGCATACCTCATATACCACGAAGAGTCATTCGACCCCGTATAGTAAGAATAGGTGTGTGAAAAATGCCGGGACGTTTAGCGTTAAGAGACTTGAATGCGTGGCGTGGTAACTAAGAAAGTGGCGTAATGATGAGTCAAAGGTCGAAAAGAAATTATTATTTTTCTTTTTTTATTTAATTTGGAAAATAGAGGAGATGGAGATTGGAGTTTTCCGCGATTAATTTTTTAATTTTTCAATATATTTGAAACGCGATGTCGCGTCTAGACCACTTTTGCGCACAAATACCGTAAATGCTGTTAAAATTTAATCCACCAGAGGGGTAAATTTTCCTCTGAAACGCTTTTGTTGGATCCAGGTTATATATTATTTCGCGTTAACGCTTCATTCCGGTTTTTCTTGGCACGTAAAGCTCGAGAATTCGGTATCATTGAATTTATGTATATACTTTCATTCTCCGTAATCTCTCGCTTTATCCTCTCGTTTATCATACTTCAAAACTTTTCTTCCACGTTATTTTCACGCTTCTTTGAAGATGATTTATAAACCGAGTGTCAAAATATCTCCGAATTGTCCCAGGCTATAAAAAGGCGCAATTTTACGGAATTATAGGAGAACGACAAATCAGAGACATTCCATAAATAAAGTTCAATCCGTGCCACGTTGGGAAAGCGAACGCTAAAATTCGTTAAAAAGATATTTAGATACAGGACGGATATAAACGAGGAAATAATATAATTTCCTTGCACAAATATAAACGAGGAAAAGGATTTTAATTATGGCGTGGAATATTTATTATCGGAACTTAGTTTTAACTAGCTGGCTTAATAGCATTCGACGTTCTTGCATTTAGATGCTTTTTAATCGTAGAAAAATAGGAATTGCGAGCTGCTTGTTACCAGATCGATGAACCCCTTTATGAACCTCTCATCAACCCCAAGTACCTAGTATTTACCGGTGAAAATTGACGAGATCGTTTCTGTATTTCGATTAAAATATTACAAGAGACAATAGAACGACGAGAACCCGCTGGAATAAATTTTATTTCCCAATAGCCTCCGGGACATAATTTAATATATCAAAGATAATCCAAAAATAAAAACAAAATATATATAAAATTATCCTAAATTACCGTATTCGTTTTACCATTCTATGTCAAAAATTAACAGAAATCTACCAGAATCGATGAAACTGACAGCTTCGAAAGAAATGGAATAGAAGACGAAAAATTACTACGAAGAAGTCGAGTAGGCTAAACGATAACACCGAATGTGGAATGTTTAATAACTGGAAGACGGTGGTTTAAGGTGTGGTTAAGGTAAATTTAGCGTTGAATCGAATCCGAAGCAACGTGGTCCCAAAACCCAACCCTCGCTTTCACTCTTACCCGAGCGCACGTTTCTCCGAGAGAAAAGCACGCGACCCGGTGCGATCGCGTGTCGATTCCGCGGGAATCGCCTCTGTTATTCTCACGGAACGCGTAACGCGGCCGATTACGCAACCGTTGGCCAATTCGCGAACCCAGTCGCGTCGATCTCGATGGCAAGGCAGAGGTCCAAGGAAGCAAACACGCTACGAAGACCAGACGAAGATACGACCAAGATACGACCAAGATACCACGAAAATGCCGCGAGAACACGACGAAGATGCTACGAAGACGATGATACGATGAAGACGATGATACGATGAAGACACAGCGAAGACGAGACAGAGATAAGACGAAGACGCGTCGAAGGCGAGACAAAGATACCATGAAGACCTGCCGAAAGCGAGACAGAGATACGATGAGGATGCATGGAAGGCGAGACAAAGACACGATAAAGACAAGATGAAGACACGGCGTGGATACAATGAAGTCACAATGAAGACACAATGAAGACACAACGAAGACACGTCGAAGGCGAGACAAAGATACGATGAAGACACACGAAAAATGCTACGATGATACGATGAAGATGCGATGAAGACGCGATGAAAACACAACGAAAACGCGGTGTGGATGCAATGAAGTCACAATGAAAACAACGAAGACACGTCGAAGGCGAGACAAAAATACAATGAAGACACACGCGAAGAACGCCAGGATGATACGATGAAGACGCGATGAAGACGCGGCATGGATGCAATGAAGTCACAACGAAGACAACGAAGACACGTCGAAGGCGAGACAAAGATACGATGAAGGCACAAGCGAAGAACGCTACGAAGATACGATGAAGACGCGATGAAGACGCGATGAAGACGCGGCATGGATGCAATGAAGTCACAACGAAGACAACGAAGACACGTCGAAGGCGAGACAAAGATACGACGAAGACACACGCGAAGAACGCTACACGAAGATACGATGAAGACGCGATGAAGACGCGGCATGGATGCAATGAAGTCACAACGAAGACAACGAAGACACACGCGAAGAACGCTACACGAAGATACGATGAAGACGCGATGAAGATAGAACGAAAACGCGGCGTGGATGCGACGAAGTCGCGATGAAGTCACAACGAAGCCACGACGAAGACGACGCGAAGATCCGAAGAAGCTACGACGAAGACGAAACAAAGACGCGACGAAGACGCGATAAAGGCATGAACGGTGTGCGAATGGCGGCGTTAACGAAGCAAAAGATCGGGGCGACGAACGGGTTCGAGCTCGCGATCGGCATCGCGACGGTTACGGAATAATTACGAGCGTGCGTCGCGCGGCGCATAGCGGATAGCACGCGTCGAGTTTCTCTCCGATCCGCTATAATTACCGCGATGGCGACTCGAGAATCGATAATTCCGCGCCGCGCCGCTTCTTCTTCTCTCCCCGAGGCCTGTTCACCTGAGTTTTTCATTCTCCTACCCATATCGCAAGATCGCTTTTCGCTTTCGACCATTCGAACGAATGCTAAGTTGAAGCATCGAGTTAGGTTAGGTTAGGTTAGGTTTTTTTGCGGGAGGGAGAAAAATTGTTTCGTTGGAATTGAATCTGCAAGGTGAATAAGAGATTAATCAAGACACGCGCGATCTATTTCCTTCAGCGTATTTCGAGTATAATTTACGAGTAAAAAGGGAGGACGAAGACGAACCTAGCGATCGCAGCGCACCAGCGGGCAATTTACGAAGCGAAATGTTATTACTTCGTATAGCTAATGGGGATATCGAAATACTAGATTATCAATGGAAAAATGTGTCACTGTTACAAATTTGTTTCGACATATTCGGAAGAATTTTGTTTAGAAAATTATCTAGAATTTATTATAGAATATAATTTTAAGGCGTTTTACTACTCATCGAGGCAATAACCACTCTTTTTCTTGCGGTAACAATATGGCGTCGATATTTCGGTTCGGTATTTTTATAGATTTTCAACGTTCATTACGCTATAATTAATTCAGCATATTTAACAGCATGGAATACGTGGTAGAATTGTCTGGGAATTTAGCATAATTTCAATCTCGAAGTCGAAGAACGGCTTTCGATAGTGGAAATTCAAGTGGCACGGTTTTCCCTTCGGTTGCGATTAATCGATTTATTTTTCGCGCGTTACACGCTTCGTTTTGCGTTCGGTAATTTGTTGCACTGATTTATATTCTCGTAAAGTTACCGTTCAGGTGTAAAAAGTGTCCGGTACAATTTATTACTCCTAATTACATCTCCGTCCGAGGGGTACTGCCGATTACTCTTTGCAACTTAATAATACAGCGTCGAATCTGATATTTAGCGAATCGCGAGCGATCCGGCTGATCAGGGAACATTCCTCGGACCAATTTCCAGGAAATTTCGAAATTTCGCCGTTCGCGTTTTCCTTTTCGATCCCGAGCGATCCAAATACCCGATGATCCCGCGTATCGCGGTAAATTTAAAAACCGAGTCGCTCGTGACCATAAATACCAAACGACGGGGTTGCCCTTCGCTCGGATTTGCCCGATTTACGCGAATTTAATCCGCCGTGCAAAATGTACGGCGAGGAACGAGGGTTCTTACCTCGCGATGGATAGAACGCGGAAAATAATCGACGGATTAAACGGAGATGCGGAGCGAGTCGCGACAACAACCTCGAACCGTGCATTACGTTATTAAGATTAATAAATCATCCATCGCTGCGCGTGCATTTATCTATTACGCTCGGTAAATCTAATTACGTTGATTCCGCGACAGGGGTCGCCTCTCGATCGGACACCGATATCGAAAAATTACTTACGTCTCGATAAAACCTAATAGCCCCCCGTACCTGTCCTTTGCAGCGAAATTTCGAGTAAGGAGTCGGAAACTCGAGGAACCAAAACCGAATCGATACGAAGAGATCGCGGGAGACAGTTCTTCCAACAAGAAGACGGGTACCAAATATCGGGCAACGAGATAAGCGTACGCAAAGAGCGGAAAATACTAGAAAAATTATATATATATAGAGAGAGAGAAAGAGAGATAGAGGGGACAGAGAAAAGAACGGGCAGATAGAGAGATTTTGACAGATAGAAATTCAAAAACAGAGAAAGATACAGAGAGAAAGAGATACCGAGGGGGAGGGAGGTGGAGAAATTGCAAAAGGGAGAAAAATAGAGATGGAGGGCGCGCGAGAGAGAAAAGTGGAGAGGGAGAAACAGAGAGAGAGAGAGAGAGAGAGAGAGGGCGCATTGTGTGGAGAAAATGGACAGGAACGGATAGGCGTTTGACGAGTAGCGGAGAAGGCCGGATCGATACCGGAGAAACTGGCGCGTTCCCTCCGCCTGGGCTTTGGCCGCCTCCACCGGCTGTTGCCGCTGCTTGCCGCTGCTTGCCGCTGCTCGCTGGTAACCGAGAGGCAGAGGGCTCGGGGGAGCAAGAAGGCTGCGTGGCATAGAAGAAAAAGAGGGTAAGCAGGCCGCGCTGAGCGGAGAGAAGAAAGAAACGGGCGAGTAAAGAGGAAAGAAGCGGACGAAGGAAGAGTGGCGCACTGTTCGGCGAGGAAGAGAAGGGGCAGCACGCCAGTTCCCCGAACGTCGTCCTCTGCTCGCGACGTTAAAATTAAAATCCGGTCGGCTGTGCGAGAGCCGAGCGGAGCCGGCGATTTCACGGAGCCAGCCGACCGGCCGCGAGATCCCTCGGATTCCGAAAAGGATCCATCTTAACGCTGCCGCCGCTGCTTCTGCCGCTCTTTCCGCCGCCAGCTCCGAGCTTTGGTAGCCAAGGTAACCCAAGTGGCCCGAGGAACCCCCGCTCTACGATTTTTCGACCGTCCGCCACTCGCTCGGGCCTCGCTACTTCCGTTCCACCACCGCCATTATTCCTATCCTATTTCTTTCTCCAAACCTCCTTCCTTTTTTACCCGCCCCCTTTCTCACCGAGAACCCGGCTCTAGGAGTCTTGCCACTTCCTTCCCGGAATCCCGTTCTTTCAGGCTCCTTCTCGACCAACCGATCCTGCCGATTCCAACGAAAATTCCCAAGATTTTTCGAAATTCCAATCGCCACCGAGCGATCCGAGCTTCGTTACCTCGAAATCCTAACGCGACACGGCGATTAACCCTTTCAGTTGCCGCAGGCCGATATATCGGCCCGCACCTTGCTATAAATGGTCTAATTTCGTTACGAGAGAGTGAAAAAAGATAGTTTCTCGGTTTAACTTTGCCTTATATTCTATGCCGGTTGATGCCGAGACTGCTAATCCGTCTGGCGCTTACCATGTACCTTGGAGTTATTCTTTATTTTTGTTATGCAATATTATCTATTTTGTTACAAAATATATTGGAAATGCAAAGTATGTACTTTGCAATAAACGGTCTATATAAAGTTACGATGACAAGATGAATTTTCGTATGTGCAAACGCGTTTTGTAAGAGAGAACTCAATTTTCATTTTCTTTATCATCATTTATACCGTTGTTATTTGTATAATTTTCAATGGATAATAGAAAAATTAGTGTCATTGTTTTATTCTCTATTTCGTCCTTAATGCGATTTATGAGCCTTTTCCCAAACCCTAGTAATATCGTGAAATTCGGCCGGTTATCCTCGCATAGGCACCTCTTTTCCGCCCGGCACTAAAAGGGTTAAGGATTCCTCGTGATTTGCGATATCCTCTGGAAGGAACAGTTGCAATTGCGACAAGACGATCGGTTACTGGTGGAAACGCAGGGTGTCGTAACGAATTCGAGAGCTCGCAGGCACCGATCCTGGAAACCTGATCAAGGATTCGCTCGAATAACCTCCGTTCCGACGATGATACACCTGTGAAGATGGAGCAGTTGCCGGAGAGAGGGATGAAACGCGGCGTACTTCGGATAGAAATAGACGATCGACTAATTAAATCTGATCGCTCGAATGGAATGGCACGTTGACGGTAGCCTTCCTGCTTCCTGCTCGTCGTCGACAAAAATCAAAATACCATTGGCAAAATTGCTCCAATTTAACCTACGATTTTGCCTCCCTCTTTACGTCCCAACTGCTTCATTATCCCTCGTTTCTCGTACACCGGAAGGATCGAGAAAGAGGTTCTCTTGGAATTCGAAAAATTCGTGGTCGGTTTGCATTTCTCAGGCTCCTCGACGTACGCTATGCGTTATGGGTCGCGTTATTAATTGGGACGTTGTAACGATTACTAATAACGACTTCTTATTACCTCTCTTTCGCTTAATAAAGCGATATGGTACTCGCGTTGGTAACGAGCCTCTCGGGAACAGGAGAGTCATGCAAATTCTGCTCGTTGTTTCCCTTCGTTATTCTATCCGATTACATAGCGAAATGTAAATACGGGTAGCGGCGAAAAAGCGAGGAGCAAGAGGAAAAGGGAGAAAAGTAAAAGGAGAAAAGGAAAAAGGTCGGCGACATGGTGCGTCGCGAGAATAGGTCGTGGGGCGGATGAAAACTCGTTACGAGCGTCTTTCGAGAGTGCTCGCGCGGAGCGGATATTTTCGACAATGCGGAGAGGAAATTTTGTCGCGTCATCGTGAGTTCTGCGCCGATTGTGCGCCACTTCCGGCGCCCGTTCGCCGATTCGAAACGAGGCGGCCTCTGCGAGAATCTCGCGATTCCGATAAGTCGAACCCGATCATCCCCGTCACCGGGGAATATTCGCGGATTTGTATTCCGCGGTTTCTTAATATCGCAGTTCGCGGCGGAATTAAAAGTGCATCAGCTCTCGCTAAAACACCGGCAGGTTGTTTATTAAGCAGATTTAAAGAGCCACCTTGCCTTTTTATAGACGCATTAAAACGCTTTCAAAAATGCATTACAACTATATTAAAATTGCCCCGGTTTCTTAACGCGGCAATTTTGTGCTTGTTAATGCGGCATACGTATCGAAACTTCGTGCTACGACTTTATTAAAAGTACCACGGGTTCCTCCATAAATTCAGGCTCCGCTGTGTCATTAATTCCACCGTAACTCAATTTTTTGCCCGCTCGCGGCCGCACCTTTTCGTCTATTTTTGCCGGCCTCTCGTATCGTCCACGGGTTATCGCGGCTTCTTCGAATCAACCGTTTCTTCTATTCCCTTTTCCGTTGAAATCTTGCGAAACGAAGCACGCTGTCGTGACAAAATGGCGGTTTATTTGCTCGAACGCGGACGTCGAGAGTCTACTGTCTCACGCCAGGACGCGCGATGATCCCTATCGCGACGAATTCTAAAAATTAACAAGGGAAAAAGCATCGGGAATCACGGATTCTTAGTCAACGCGAAGCTTTCCGCGTGAATATTTCAGAATTTCGCTATCGCTTCGAATATTTCCAGACGACCTAGGACACCTGGATCCTTCCGTCGATCATTTTTAAGGTTCGCGTTAATTTAAAAATTCGAAGGACGTCGTGTATCTTTATCTTCCGTTACTTGACGAGATAAAGACTGTCAATGGTAAAATTTCGAAGAAGAAAATCGCCATTTTATCGCAACGAGCGAATTTTTTCGCTACCGTGCGAATATTTCGCACCGGTCTACGATTATCGATTCTTCTGTCAACTTTAAAAATTTACTTTGTTAGGAAACATCGTGTTACTTGTCGAAATAAAGACTGTCAATGACGTACCATCGAAAAAGAAAATCGCCATTTTATAGCAACGAGCGAATTTTTGGTACTGGTCTACGATTATCCATTCCTTTGCCAATTTTAAAAATTCGCCATGCTAGAAAACATCGCGTTATTTTGTCCTCTGTTACTTGTGAAGATAAAGACTGTCAATGACATATCATCGAAGAAGAAAATTGCCATTTTATCGCAACGGACGAATTTTTTCGCTGCTGTGGAAATTATTTCGCATTCGTCTACGATTTTCGATTTCTCTGCCAATTTTAAAAATTTTCTATGCTAAGAAACGTCGTGTCCCTTTATTCTTTGTTATTTTTCGAGATGAAGATTGTCAATGGCACAACCTCGAAGAAGAGAATCGCCATTTTATCGCAACAGGTGAATTTTTCTCGCATTCGTCTACGATTCTTGATTCCTCTGCCAATTTTCAAAATTTTCTATCCTAAGAAACATCGTGTCCCTTTAAACTCTGTCACTTGACGAAATAAAGACTGTCCATGACATATCCTCAAGGGAGAAAATCGCCATTTTATCGCAACGAACGAATTTTTTCGCTACTCTGCAAATTATTTCGCATTCGTCTACGATTTTCGATTTCTCTGCCAATTTTAAAAATTTTCTATGCTAAGAAACGTCGTGTCCCTTTATTCTTTGTTATTTTTCGAGATGAAGATTGTCAATGGCACAACCTCGAAGAAGAGAATCGCCATTTTATCGCAACAGGTGAATTTTTCTCGCATTCGTCTACGATTCTTGATTCCTCTGCCAATTTTCAAAATTTTCTATCCTAAGAAACATCGTGTCCCTTTAAACTCTGTCACTTGACGAAATAAAGACTGTCCATGACATATCCTCAAGGGAGAAAATCGCCATTTTATCGCAACGAACGAATTTTTTCGCTACTCTGCAAATTATTTCGCATTCGTCTACGATTTTCGATTTCTCTGCCAATTTTAAAAATTTTCTATGCTAAGAAACGTCGTGTCCCTTTATTCTTTGTTATTTTTCGAGATGAAGATTTTCAATGGCCGACTTCGAAGAAGAAAATCGCCATTTTATCGCAGCAGGCAAAATTTTCTCGCTACTGTGCGAATATTATTTCGCACTGATCTACGATTATCTATTCCTCTCTCAATTTTAAAAATTTTCTATACCAGGAAACATTGCCTTACTTTGTCCTCTGTTACTTGTCAAGATGAAGACTGTCAATGGCCGACCTCGAAGAAGAAAATCGCCATTTCCTCCTCGAAATCGAGCCTTTCCACGAATGTTTCGCGTCGCGTCGTGGCACTCGATCCTTTCTCCGTAATTAATTTCTAGAAGCCACCTCGGTGGGAAATATCGTACACCATCGACGCCGAAGAAGACACGATTCGTCTTAGCCAAGTTGGACTGCCAACGCGTGACTCGATTTTTCCTCGCTGCTAACTACCTATTCAACGTCGAGACAATGAGCAGCGTTAATTTTTCCTTCGCCAACTTTTTGCCGTCGAATTCGCGAGCGGGCCGAGGATTTTTCTTCCGCTCTCGCCGAGCACGAGCAACGCGTCCGCTTGGCGCGTTGCAAAGCCGATTTAGTAATTTCATTTGCTCGAAAGCATATGAACGCGACGGGCACGCGGCATTCGCTTCGCCGACAATGCTTCGCGAACGCGATAAAATTCAGGACAAAAACGGTCGCCTGGAAAGTGGCAGAGTCTGGAATTACTGGGCGAGTGTTTTCCCTGAATTGAGATTCTTTCACCGACTTCCGGCAAGAATCCTTGAAACCAAATCGACGAACACGCGTCGAATCGTGCTAAAATATTGCAGTGTCGAAGAACGTCTGAAAAATGTACACTTAAATCAAGGTTTGCCTTTTTATACGGAGTAGTAGGGCAAAACGTGTTGAGATTATTTCCATTAAATCCCCCCTTCATACAAATTTAGGGGTTTGAGAAGTAACGAGACGTCTTTAACCGGAAAGACGTGCCACACACGTCGTAATGCTTTCGTGGCAGAATCGCCAACGACGTGGTACACACGTCGTTAGGCAATTGTCACAAAAACACTGGATCGTTCTGGCACACGTGTCTGTGAGTTTCTTGCCATCGCAAGTGATTAATAACGATAAAAAGATAGTACTCTCTCGCTGAAAAACTGCTACTCTACAAACGGACACGCGAGTTAAATCTAAATAAAATGAATATTTTTGCTGTTTTAACGCGAGTTATACCACGCGGAGACAATACGTGGTTTTGGGTGTTGAAATAGACCAGGTTTGCTAGAATTTATGGAAATATGATTCGGTCAAGCTTTTCACTACTACCGATGTGTCAGCTCGATTTGTTACTAAAATCATTTCCCGATATTTACATTTTACCGAATTAAAGAAATAATTAAATAAATAAACGCACATAAATTACGATTTAATTAATTAATATAAAAATTACGTAAACCTCAAAAGCAATGAAACGTTCGTTTCGAGTAATTTGTACATGGTAACTGTATAGTAACTTTGGACGATTAATACTAATTAAAACTACCAATCCAGTGAAAAGACTGGTCCCAGAATTTTCCTTTTTCCAATCACCGAACACGTACACCTGCCATTTTAAAAATAAAATTGGCATCAACTCGTATTAAGAAAGAACTGTAATCGATATACTCACTCGTATTCATCGTATCGCTGAAATTAATTATAATCTGTGCACGTTACAGTTAGGTACCCATTAAAGATCGGTAGTTCTAGTGTTAACCCTTAGAGTGCTATGGACGCATATATGCGTCTGGCGAAAGTCACTAGCAGGGACGGTGGACGCATATATGCGTTGTTCAATTTTTTCGGTCTTCCATGTTAGGGTATTACATGCGACTTTATGTGAGACAAATTTATGCGTGTTTCTTAGCAACGGCAGTAAAACAAGACAAATGATGGAACGAATAATAGACGCGAAGACGGGTTTATTCTTTTGTATATCAGTTCTGAGTATCATTAGTAATGGAATAACAATATGATATACGTACAACAATATTAACAATATAAACAAATTTATCATACACAAATAAACTATTAATTTTTGTTTAGCTTTTGTTCCTTATTTTTATGTTAAGTTATATTGTAAATTTTATTGATTCTAATAGATAATTGATGCTTGAAAATAACGTTCTTTTATTATTTAACCTGCTGCAAAAGAATTACAATAATAACTTGTTAGTTGCACCTTGAACAGTTAATCAACAGAGCTCGCATGAACGAAAAGTACAGCGATCGTAAGCGTTAAGCACACACAGTCCCTCTGAAGCGCTTCGACAGAAAGTCATCCGCACTCTAAGGGTTAATAAAATCGATGAATAAAATCGAAGAGCGATCGGAAACATCGGGAAACGCATGCTCTAACGATTTCGCGAAGTATGGAAAATTTCAAGTATGGCAACCGAGTGTACGCAACTGTTTACCCCGTTTTCTAATACCGAACGAGAATATTCAAACTGCGAATAATTATTGCCATCCCGTAGAACTAGAGCATCGAAAATTGATTTTCCCGATATTTTTATTTTCTCTCGCTCTTCGATAGCACTGGCGAGAGATCGGCATGCTCCTCCACGCGCAATGGAGGACGAGATGGAGCTGCAGTGTGAAATTTCGATGAAACGAAGAGACTTTTTTAATTAACGACACAACCTGCCGATCCTCTTGCGTAATGACACCGACCAGCAGTGTTAACGAGAACGTATTACGTGGCGATCGTTACAGCGTCTCTTCGTTACACGGATTCCACGTTGCAATTAAGAGAGCGTCCGGGCCCCGGGCTAGAATTAGATTAGGCCTTTTTTCCTTATCCGACCACAAAGCTAACTTCGTCGAATTAACGTACACGCGAGAAATTCGACGCTCGAGTCATCGAAAATCTCTTTGATCACTTTTCCAACGCTCTGCCCCGCTTTCGCGATTTTGCGAAAACGAAAAGAAATTAGAATTCTTCGATCTCTCCATCCTCCGTCGATGAAAGGGTCTTAAAAACAGAAATTCTTAACCTATTCACTGCTGAATTACGAAGAGGGTAGCAAACGCCCTGTACTTAACCCTCGCACTCGGCGATCTTTTCGTTACAGAAACACAGTAAATCGAAGACTTCCTGCCATAATGTCGACGATATTTTGAAATCTCGTAAATAAGAAGCGCAGATTAATTGTAAGACGTAGAATTATTTTACCTCGATATTCCACGCGTCGGTGAGCAATTTTAAATTCGAGATATTAATTAAAGATAATGAAATTAATAAATTTTAATAAACCTCTCTCTCCGAAACGAAATACTTGGAGTATCTAGCTTATAACCTGATATCCATCTCCTACAAATCCAATAAGTTCCGATCCCTTCGTTTATGTACAATATGGTCATGTTAATATCTCGAGCGATAATGGATCTCTCTTTTGTCATTCTAGAATTGCTATAAAATTTCAATCGTCAGTGAATGGATTAATACAACGGTTACAGTGCTCTTTTCGTGAATGTACTAATCACCGTTCTGTCAATTGTAAATATCTCTAGCCACAACTGTACTGTACATTGATTATTCTAAAATTGCTGAGTAATTTAAATCACGAGCGAGCATATTATTGAGAGCCCGATGCATGGGACAGGGTTTTTCCCAATTGACCTAGACTTTGCTCCTTCGTAAAGCCACGTATACATGATGGAAAATTCGCGATACTGTATCAGCAAGCAGCGAAATTATCGAATCAACCTTCCGGTTCCCATAAGATGGACGATTTAACCGATACCGTGGAAGGAATTTCGTTGAAAATACCCAGAAGCCGTTCGAGAAGAAAGACAACGGCGGGCTATACCGTAAATAATCGACTTTCGTAAACGGCATTCAAGGTGAAAGAACATAACGACGCTGTGCCCGAGTATTCCTTGAAATTCCACGAAACCGCCTCTTTGCATTTAACGCGTTTGCTCGAAATTTATTGAGCGCCAAGCGCGACACCTCGTTCGCGTGCATGTCGCGGGTATACTTTAAGCGACATGGTCGTCGATGCAAGTAATTAAAAGGTGTCAGTCCAGACCGACCGACCGCTTTGCATACGCTCTAAAATATCGCCACTGCCTGAATAACCGGCAGACAACCGATAGGAGGCAACGATGTGCACGCCTGTCCGAGTAACAGCGTCGCGAGTGCGGGTATAATTTGCATCCTTTTCGCTTTCGAATCCTTCCTTTCGCGTAATCGTCGTACCTCCGAGGCGCCAAAATGTCCTCATGGCCGGGGATTGCTCGTTGCTCCGCGAATTACTCGCGATCCACGTGAAATTCGGTGGTCTGGCAGCTGCGACTGGCCCATCTCGCGGGATTATGAATCCAAGAAAACGTAAAACCGATCGAAATTCGCGCGGACCATGAAGAACACCCTTGAAGATCGAGAGAGATGCTCGAAAAGAAGATTTCTTCCTATTCCTCCCCTTTCCGCAATCTTTCGAACCAATTCCTTTTTGCGTAACAACCAGTTAACACTCTGACTGCCAAGCACTTTTTGTATACTATGCTCAGGAAGCCATGAAATTTCCATTATTCTTAGTATATAACGACGAATCATCAAATAATACGGAAAAGAAAAAGAAAAAACAGTGCAAATTATTACTGTTTTCTATTCAAAGTTCCCTATTCGTTTATTTTGCTCGAATTGTGAGAGACGTCTTCATTTGGATGGCGTCACCCTGCATCGGGATCTATGTTTGCTTCGAGGGACCATCAAGATTATCAATTTTCGAAGCAGGACTGAGTAACGCAATGGGTCGTCATAGGGCCTACGAGACCTGGCTGAAGGGTTCGAGTCTCTTTCGACAGTCAAGCGCCCGCACACTTGCACCGCAAGAGAATAAAATATAATCGAAGTTTAAAGTTAAATCTCTATAAACCCCGATCCTTTACCACGGAATATTCAAGAATTGGTTAGAATAAAAGAAATATAAGCTTAAAAAATTAGTATCGCGATCAACGCGTTAATCCCCTCCCCATCGCGACATTTCAAACTTGCCGCGCAGCTCGACTCGGCGCCGCGCGCACCCGTGGCTCCCTAACCTCGCTCGCGATCGAAACTCGAGCAATATGCCGCCAGCCCTGGGTCGCAATAAAACCACTCTCGTGAAACAATTACACCAATTGCGTCTGGAAAAATTCGAATTCCATTGTCGCCAAAATCGGCAATCGCGAGCCTAATCAACCAGTGGTCTCCCTCCCCGTGCCCGGTGCCCCTTTGTTCCCGGCAAATCCAATGTTCAGTGCGTCTTTCTAATTAGCCTAAAAACCGTGATTAACGAAAAAGCCCCGAATCCGTGTTGATTGCGCGACGATGCTCCAGATTTGCAGCGAATCGACCGGAACGAGAACCGGAGGTCATCGCGTTCCCCGTTATCTCTCTTTCTATTCCAGCCCTCTCTGCCCCACTCTGCTCCTCTGCTCTCTTTTCGCGGAACACGGGTCGGGATCGGCGAGGTGTCTCGCGCGATCGAAACCTGGTCGATGTGACCTCCACACACGGTCAGAGCGATACGTAATTCAGCCCGATGCGATTTGGCGTATTCGACGCAGCTGCGCAACCATAGCGGAATGCAAAAACAGGGAGGCCGAGTGGAACGCACCTGAGCAAGTAACCCAACGCGACCGTCAATTAGCTCAATCGGATCTCGGGAGAGGGCCTCGCGCGATCGCGTTTAATCGTTATTCGTCTGTTGGGTATAATGGTCGCGTTACGTTTGATCGAACGCTGATAAAGCCACGGCGGATACGCCGTGTTTCTGAATTATTATGTCACCGATATACGAACCGGGGTTTCAAAGCTCGGTACCAAGGCTAGCGCGGGATTAACCCTTTCGGTACGGAGGAGCTGGCCGCGGTTATACATTCGTGGTACGAGGAAGGTTTCCACAAGAGTGGTTGCACTGGAAACCACGAAAACGTGTTTTGAGGTATTCACAGAAATTTCGAGCGTGATTGACACTAAACTTTTCATTCGGATCGCGACAGACATCGGTCACGTTTCGTGGATGCCGCCAATAGGCGACGGTAGTACCAAGAGAACGTTTCATGGCCGCCGCCATTGGGTTAATAGCGTAAGGGGTTTACTAAGCAAGGACTAGGTCCACGAGTCTAACTCTCGGTGGCCGATTCGATATTCTTCTCTTCGTTACGAGGTACGCACGTTCTCGTCTTTCCCGTAAACTGTGTCTCGATAACTCCTCTCAAAGAACTGTCCTCGTACGCTTCTCGACCTACCCTTTTAACCGTTTGAGTCCCAAGCAGCGCGATGGCGCTCAACTTTGCTGATGCATGTCCGTCACATAGTATGAACAAGCGCTATTGCGACGATTGGGATTTTTGGGCGTAAAATTAGACAAGCGCTATCGCGCCGTTTGGACTTCTTCGTACTCGATTAACAAGCAAGCGTTATCGCGCTGTTCAGGGTTTTTCGACCGTGTTCTTCCGAAAGCCTCGAGCGCTGCTTGAGACTCAAACGGTTAAGGACGGGTAAGAAAAATCCATTGTTCATTGATCGCGGATCAAGCGGATTGCCTCTTCGATTTCAGACTCCGGTTATCACTGCTAAGCGCTCCTCACTCACGCCGCCTTATGGGTAACCGGAACTCGCCTAATCTTATATATTCTTGCAGTAGTTGGTTAGCTACAACCTCTAGGAAGAATTGCACGTTAACTTTGGGTGAATTTGGCAGAATTTTCTACCGGATTGGAGAATCGTGTCGGTGATACGTGAACCGGGGTACCAAGGTTGACGAGGAATTAATAGCTGGTTAGCTAGGCACAGATTCTACGGGGGATACGTGTTAACGTTGAATTTGGTAGCATTCTCTGCTAGGATTTCGTGTATTATGCAACGTGATATATTTTACAAACAGTTGTTAATCCTTTCACTCCTGCAGACGTTGTGTCACGTCACGCTGCAATATGGCTACTGGACTTTGAACGTGACACAACTTCCATGGATTTCAAAAGTGTTAGAGGTTAGAAAATTCTTTTTGAACGCGATCCAACTGGTCTCACGTGTCCTGCCATCTCTTAGGATAAGGGAGAAATTTTTCCAATTCGATCCCTATATTATTTTGCCCTTTGTCAAAAATATCGAGAGACTATATATCTCAGAGATTTTCAGAGATTTTTCGTCTACTGCCAGGTGTTTATAAGTAAAATATTTAGTCACTTTTGAACTTCTGTATTAGATTTAAAGAAAAATCAAATTTGTTAAATTCATTCAGGACAAGGCGTTTGCTACTCTTCGTAACTTTAAAGGGAGTTAAAGGATAAAATCGCGAGAATATTTTATATACAACTATATACGAGTAGCGTTCAAGGGATTTGGAATTACGTGGATGCGAGTGGCTATTTAAATTAAATACTTTAATTAATTCTGCCATCGGCGATCACCGGAAACGCCTGTGGCATCGCTGGCATGTTTAGTGCTGGTCACTGCTGACCCCCATGCTAGTCGACGTGTCGAGGTATCGATGTACTTTCGCGTGTATAAAATGCACGAAGAACGTCGATCAAATTTTCGTCTTTATCGTTCATCTTTAATTTTCATTTCACTTATCGAGCTATTTGCTCCAACTAAATATTCTAAAATATTCCACGTTTAAAATGAAATTAAATATTCGCTGTTGAATATCGCAATGTCGAATGTTACCAACACGAGCGAATACATTTATAACATCCGTCGAAGGTATTACCAACTGCTTTACGTAAATAACGTAGACGAAATATGAACCAATGCACATGCAGCTATTGCGATATTTCCAGGTGGGACTAAAAATGTCCCGCCATCCGTTACACGGTGCATCAAAAAGGTGGGACACTTTTAACCCTTTACACCTTTAACCCCTCCAGGATTTTGTCGTTAGAGAAAAATAGTAATTCAAACACTTTCTGCAATACGATCGAGGATATCTTTAAAACGATAAATAAGAAATCGTATGGAAATTAAGACGTAGAATTGTTTTACTTCGACGTTGCACGCATCGTGCCTCGAAGAGTTAACCCTTTGCACTCGATGACTTTTGGCTAGAGAAGAGTAGAAATTCAAAGATTCTCTACTAAAAAGCTGACGATACTTTTTCCAGCAGTAAATAAAGAATTGTATAATAATAGAATTGTAGAATTATTTGATTTCGATACCTCGCACACTGTTACACTGCATTAAATTTGATACATTAATTAATATCGATTTTCCAAATTTTATGAAATGGCGACTGAAGCTCACCTCTCGAGTGCAAAGGGTTATTATATCGTCAAAAAATCGATAGAAATTGATTTATCGTGTTTCCCTCTCGAAATCTTCGATCGTTTCGGATAACGTGGCAATTAACGAAAGAAAAATTCGAGTCGGGAGACGATAACGAAATTTTTATCTACAACTCGATGTAGATCGATCAACGAGTCTAAGACACGATTCGCTCGTGTCGAAATGTTCCACTTAAAACTAACGAATATTACAGTGGCAACTTAATCGATAGGCTATAATTACACCGGAAGTGTATGGCCAATTTCGGCCATGATCGATGCCTCGCGGATTAATGCATAATTTGACTCGCGACAAGTGAAGTCCCTGACTGAAACAGAGGTAACGAGAATCTTAATTGGAATGCACAGCTTCAATCGGATCTTTCGACAGGCACGCCAGTCTGAATAGAAATATCTCGTCCGATGACTTGGACTTTTAATTAAGCCGTCACCGAGGACACGTGAAATTCTCAAGCGGATTTTTTGCCGTTAAGATGAACCTTTCGACATAGTTTCCGGATCTTTCAATCAAAGATACAGGTGTCGAATACCAGCTCGTAAGTAATCGGGATGAGTGCAAGCGATATGCGTAGAAAGCGCTTTTTCCTACGATATAGCGTGCGACGATGATATTCTAAACGACGTTAATTACATCGACCAGAGCTTTTACCGTTATTACTTTCGACCAAGCGAATTTCTCTAAAATTCCCGACGAGGTACGATGCTCGGATTTTTCGGGGAAAAAGTCACGCGATTATCGTCAATTTCCCCCGGTAAAAATCGCGCGCATTCTGACCCTTCCAAAATGGCTACCGCGTAACGCAAATTTCTACTCGCGATGAACTCGATGACTCGTACCTTGCGTCACGTTACTTTAAAACGAATGAAATATTAATTCGACTATTTTTATCGAGCGATTGATATATACCGAATTAATTAACGATATGTTTCAGCGTTTAACTTGTTGTGAAGATTTCGTCTGGAACCAGCGCGATAATGCGCCCACTTGTACTCGCGCGACTAAAATTATGGTAACCGTGAGTGAAATGAACGAATGAGTGAAATTTATACGAATTCCAAAGCATTCGCGTAATTTTATCGCGAATAATTAGATTGGAATTAGAATAACGTCGAAGATAAATGGAAGATTCGCATAGGTTAGAATTCGAAAAGACGCAATGCGCCTCGCGCGCGTATTCTTCGATGACTGACGCAATACTGCGACTAGCTTTTGTCTTGCTACCGACGCCACGCACTGCCGCCATTATTGGTCGCGGTTACCATGCTCGTTGCCAACCTTCGCTTTATTTCAGTTAATTTGATTACAGAATGATAAATAATTGATATATCGACGCAGGATTGGTGTAAATAAACAGCTGCATGGATCCATATTTCTCGTCGACACCAATGGTCACGCGTGAAAGATTCAGAATCCGTGTCTCGTATTACATATCGGCATTGTTCCAAATAGAAAGGTCCATTGAATTAGCACACTGTGCACACCGAATAGGTATCAGCCGGTGCAGTAATAAATTTTTGAAAAGGTGGATTCAAAAATTTCGATTAATCTCGTATAAAAGCATTTTCACGAAACAAATCGTGACGCATGCGCGTTTGAAGAAAATACGTTGTATCTTTACGGTATTGCCTCCAAGTACTTTCTGCAAAATTGAGACGCAAATGAAAGAATGGTAACACGTATTAGCGAGTATAGTAATAACGGAAACAGGCAACTATGGTCCACGCAATGTGTTAATGCTAATGGTTGCAATGTCAGAAGACTCGCGAGGTATCTAAGTTTATGCAACATTAATTCGCGGGATAAACGCAAAAGACGCTTGTCCGTGCAATTTTCCGAGAAATTCGATCAAAATTTATTTAATCACGCGTACATGATATCTAAAATGCAACAAGATGGACACGGAGCCGATAATCGTAATACATATTAATGTCGTAGGAATTATCGCTCGAGTATCTGCCTATGCTACCCACCGACGTCGTAAATTCGCGTTTCCGCGAAATCTACGGTGAAAAAAGGGAGAAATATTTCTCGACGAGAGACGAGTACATCTCGTGGAAGTAATCCACGGGAAAATTTATTTATCATTCGGTTCATAATCCGTACGAGAGCTTGCCTCGTTTCAATAACAACTTAAATTATTCGTGATCAATATCAACATCGTTATAAGTATCGAAGATTTGCATTGGTTACTTTACATTCCACTTTGCCCGTCGTTTTAAAACAGCCCCGGATTATTTCGTACTTTTTGCTTCCCGTTGAATAACGATATTATTAGTCCGCGTAGCCACTGTCTCTATAAGGTTAATAAAACTTCTCGAAAGAACGGCTACATTCTAGTACTCGGTCTTAAAATAAAGCAAGGAAATCGCGAATACGTGATCCAACTAGCTATAATACCTCTGCGCTCCAACGCGAATCTTTTGATCCTCTTTTTAACTTCCCACAACGATCTCTACGACAGAGAGAATCGATAGAACGTGGCAAAACCACGCGAATACAGAGGGAAAAGAGAATTTATTTCGCGCCATCTAGCGTTGGACGAGCCAAAACGAATTAAAACGCTGGAAAAGAGAATAGCGAGATCGCGAACGATTCGAAAAGCGCGCGCTTTTCACCGAGCGCCGCCATGCCACCCATTTCCATCCATTTTCACCCATTTCCAGCCATTTTCGCGGTTCAAGCGGAAACCGCAAATGTCTCGTGGCACTGAACGCGTGAAGGTGTTCCGGGCATGGACCGAGGCACGAAATTCGCCGAGGGTCGTCGTGCGCATGCGTCCGCGTCGCGGCGCGAAATACGAACGGGTTCGTTAATGGACGCGATGGAATCGGTGATGCTTCGCTGAACGGATTTTTCCAAAGCAACGTATAGATCATAAATGCATCGTCGCGAGTGATTAACAGCCTCGCGTTGCGATGCAATCGAAGATAACATTCGAAACGCGAGGCTCCGTTCGGGAAAACGCGAGCGTGAAACGTAACGCGAGGTACGTGCTTGCACAAGCATAACGGTAAAGCTGTTAATGCGTTAAGTGCACTGTGCATCATCGATGGATGATTCACGATGTAGGCAGAGAGATGCGAGTTTCGTTGGGTGAACATTTCGTTCGCTTTTTTGTACAATTCCAGCGAACGTTTTAACGCTCGATCTGTGATACCAGATGCACGCGGATAGTATTGATCCTCTGCACTCGATAGTTGCAATTCGACATCTAATTCGCGATAATTTAACCGTACGTAAGATATCTAAGTGAAACAGTTCGACGCGTGAAAATATCGTCGATTAATTTTTACTTTCCACGAAATTAATACCGGTTTCCACGCGAACAACGTGATAACTGTGTACGGTTATTTGTCTTTATCGTGTCGCTGAATTATTATCGTATCATTTGCGCGTAATGAATATAGCTACTTATCGGTAATCACTAATTCTAACTTTCCGAGCGACTGACCAGGGAAATCCTGGGAAATACCGCGGTTTCATCGCGAAAAAGGCATCGCGATAATGAGCTCAGAGTGTTGGAAAATAATTCTCATTGGACCGAAATTGGCGCGCAATTTGGCCCGATTTTGAACGAACAACGGCGCAAATTCAGCCCAGGGATGCATCTCACGGTTCATGGTTGTAATTAACAACGGCCTGATATAATTACAATGCGAAATAATGGAATTCCGAACTAGTTGCTCCGCAGGACAGACGTGTATACAGCACGAGCGGCGCGAGTTAACGCGGCTCGAAATGGTTACACGTATACATCGACTCACGGTCCCACGTAATTCATAGTTTGTAACTGAGCGTCGCCACATGAAGCTTAGCCGCGATGCGATGGAATTTCGAACCTATTCGTATGCGATTCCGCATAGAACGCAACGCGACAGAGCCGCGCAGACAATGCGCGCGGCCAAGTGTTTCCTCGGACGAAGATTTCATTGATAATTCGATTCGCCCAAGACAGGCCTGTCAAGCACGAAATTGCGAATAGAGGCGAGGCACGGTATCGTTCGAACCGTTAAAATTCAAGTCTTCTTTATTTTTTTTTTATTTCTCTATGGAAATTATGCGATTGCCTAGGTGGGAATTGGCAAGCGTGAGTTACGTTACAGACAAATGGGGTCTAGGTTTGTTGCAGGGAATTCAAGGGACAATACTAAGCTACCTGTATTTTCGACAATTTTCAATATTTTTTCACGAGAAAAATAGGGTATACTAATTAAATACAGGCCAATACCATGTCGCAAATTAAAACAGGATAATGTCTTCGTAGGTCGTAAAAAAAAATCGCAAATGCCACCAAAAATCTAACCTCTATGCTAGAATACTGCTCTTAGTAAAATTAAATCGTTTCGAGTTTGTTAACGCTAAACCTACTATAGTCTAAATCACCGTTTACCAAATTTCAATTGAAAATTCCACGGTTAACGTTATCGTTTTTCGTTCGCTTTTTTGTACAATTCCAGCGAACGTTTTAACGCTCGATCTGTGATACCAGATGCACGCGGATAGTATTGATCCTCTGCACTCGATAGTTGCAATTCGACATCTAATTCGCGATAATTTAACCGTACGTAAGATATCTAAGTGAAACAGTTCGACGCGTGAAAATATCGTCGATTAATTTTTACTTTCCACGAAATTAATACCGGTTTCCACGCGAACAACGTGATAACTGTGTACGGTTATTTGTCTTTATCGTGTCGCTGAATTATTATCGTATCATTTGCGCGTAATGAATATAGCTACTTATCGGTAATCACTAATTCTAACTTTCCGAGCGACTGACCAGGGAAATCCTGGGAAATACCGCGGTTTCATCGCGAAAAAGGCATCGCGATAATGAGCTCAGAGTGTTGGAAAATAATTCTCATTGGACCGAAATTGGCGCGCAATTTGGCCCGATTTTGAACGAACAACGGCGCAAATTCAGCCCAGGGATGCATCTCACGGTTCATGGTTGTAATTAACAACGGCCTGATATAATTACAATGCGAAATAATGGAATTCCGAACTAGTTGCTCCGCAGGACAGACGTGTATACAGCACGAGCGGCGCGAGTTAACGCGGCTCGAAATGGTTACACGTATACATCGACTCACGGTCCCACGTAATTCATAGTTTGTAACTGAGCGTCGCCACATGAAGCTTAGCCGCGATGCGATGGAATTTCGAACCTATTCGTATGCGATTCCGCATAGAACGCAACGCGACAGAGCCGCGCAGACAATGCGCGCGGCCAAGTGTTTCCTCGGACGAAGATTTCATTGATAATTCGATTCGCCCAAGACAGGCCTGTCAAGCACGAAATTGCGAATAGAGGCGAGGCACGGTATCGTTCGAACCGTTAAAATTCAAGTCTTCTTTATTTTTTTTTTATTTCTCTATGGAAATTATGCGATTGCCTAGGTGGGAATTGGCAAGCGTGAGTTACGTTACAGACGAATGGGGTCTAGGTTTGTTGCAGGGAATTCAAGGGACAATACTAAACTACCTGTATTTTCGACAATTTTCAATATTTTTTCACGAGAAAAATAGGGTATACTAATTAAATACAGGCCAATACCATGTCGCAAATTAAAACAGGATAATGTCTTCGTAGGTCGTAAAAAAAAATCGCAAATGCCACCAAAAATCTAACCTCTATGCTAGAATACTGCTCTTAGTAAAATTAAATCGTTTCGAGTTTGTTAACGCTAAACCTACTATAGTCTAAATCACCGTTTACCAAATTTCAATTGAAAATTCCACGGTTAACGTTATCGTTTTAATCACTCGTCTTCGCGATTTTTCTCCTGTTATTCTATTTCTTAAAGCTTCCATTAGGTTTTGTTGAAGGGAATTGAAGGGACAATACTAAGCTAGCTGTATTTTCGACAATTTTCAATATTTTTTCATAAAAAAAATATCGTACACTAATTAAATACAGGCCAGTACCATGTCATAAATCAAAATACGATAACGTCTTCGTAGGTCGTAAAAAAAAATCGCAAATGGTACCAAAAATCTGGCCTCTATACTGGGATACTCTCCTTAATAAAATTAAATCGTTACGAGTTTGTTAACGCTAAACCTGTTATAGTCTAAATCACTAAATTTACCAAATTTTCATTGAAAATTCCGCGGTCAACTATATCACTTTAATCACTCGTCTTCGCGATTTTTCTCCATTTTCTCCATTTCCATTTCTTAAAGCTTCCACTTCCTTTCCATTCACCTATCATTCGATAACGGTAGCTTCGGTGTTCAATTTCCTGCACGAATATCGTGGAGAAGAATTAAGAGGCTGAAAAGCTAAACTGGAAATTTCAAAAATTGCTGCACTATTCGAAAAGCCGAGAAAGTGGAAAAATTGGAAAGTCTGAAAATTATTCATCTCGAAATAATTCCCTTATTATCGGTATCGCGATATTATTATCTCATAAGTCACGCACGCGTCAAGGTTGCGTGTGAAGAATCGCGTTAAACTTATTTATGTTTAATTAAATGCACGGTATCGTATTCGCAGCGAGCAATAACAAAATGTATTCGACATTTCTCGATTGCCGGGAATCGTCGCGCTAATATTTACCCGTCAAACATATCCTCTACGTGCTCCTTCTTCGCTAAATCCAAACTAAATTCCAATTCAGCCGGGTTTAATCGATATTCTCTCCGTGAAAGATCGGTCGATCCACATCCATCGGTATAAAACTCGAGCACAAATCTCACGTTCCCGTAAATGCTCGATCCCACCCACGAAGAGTATCCAGCGTCACTTGGGGAACTTGGAAAAATCACGGACGATTGGAAAAGCATCGTAATCGTGCAGACACGCGATTAGAGTGCCGCGCAACACCTATCTATCCTCTGGAGGAAAGCACAGCGCGAGCTGGTGGAGAGAAGTTCAGAGGAATCCAGAGTCCAGAGGAATCGGACTCGAGGCCCCAGAGCTATTAGTAGCGTGTTCCGATCGCGACAGGGCCTCGGTGCGAGAAATATGTTTGGCGAGGAGTAGGCAAAGAGATAAGTGTCGTTCTCGCTGTGGAACAAAACGCTATCGAGCCGGGACACGTTCGCGTTCCCGCGGCTGACACGTACCTGTACACCTCCATCGCGCAGTTCCATCAGATTCGCCGATGAGATAAACGCTACAGCCACCGAGCGTCTGCCAAAATCGGTCGATGACCATGCGACCTGGTCGTGGTCCTGGTCGTGGTCCTGGTCGTGGTCGTGGTCGACAAAGGACCCAACTGGGCCAGCCGGGTGTCTCCTGTTCGACGGTAATCGCGCGTTTAACGAAGAGGAACGAGAGACGCGCGAAACGGGCACGAACACCGGCAGCGGAGCCAATAGGCTGGTCTGACCTGCCTCAAAATCAAGTATGGCCAACGTGCGTGAAACGTGTGCGCGCGCGCGCGCGCCCGCTCGCAGCAGCGACGGTTTCGTCGGGAGATCACGTTTTCGAGGGTTGCACGACGTTCCTCTCTCGGTTAAAATGCGAAACCGGTATACGAGCTTCTCTGACCCTACGTGTGCATGGTCGAGCAAAGGAGGAAGAAGGGGCGGCCAAGGTGAAGGAGGGGAAGCAGAAAAGAGGCAGAGAGGGAGAAACAGAGGTCTGGACGATGTCGAAAGTTTGCAAGTTCCCATCGTGGAGCACGCGTGCATGGTGGACTCGGTTCGATTGGCCAGGAAGCGAGAGTGCGGGCGAAATCCACGGGCGACAGCGATCCAGAGCAGACTTTTCCAGCTTCGCGAGGAGTCGGAGGGTCTGCTGTATCGGCTCGGAATAAAATTTCCCTCGTTATTTTCCCAATACGTAGACACTCGCGTACACGACTGAAACGTGAATACCGATGGCGTTACATCTGTCGGAAATATTCAACGTTGGGCTTCGAAATACAATAGTAACGTATGAAAATTCGCGGAACCCACGTCCTATTGTATAGAATTTTTAGTTTCGTAGCTTGGCGCTGTCATCTGATGGAATGCAACGAGCAAATTTCTAATAACGAGACAAAGAAGAATAGTCCAAATAGACCCGCGATTCTTAGAACCAGAACGAGATTATTGCAACATGCAGTTAGAATAATCTAGGCTGCACTCTGTAGATTTTTAAATCCGGTGTTTATATCGCGCTCCAACGTCCAATATCTTCGAACCAAAATTTCTCAACTGTGCATCCCAAAAACCACCTATTACGTTGGACTCTGACGCCGCTTTTCCTAGTCACTCTTTCGGTCACGGAAGAACAAGAGAAAGAAAAATGCTTTCGAAACTTTTAAACCGCCCTTTTAAACCCGAGAGACCTCGAAGACGATTCTCGATGACGAAGTATCCCGAAGGTATGCCCGAAGAACGAAGAACGTGCGAGATACTCGAACAGAGCGACGTCTCCGTTGTGAAACGTGCGAACGGCAGAGGAGTGCCACTGACCTACCCTAAAATCGACACGGTGGGCCGAAGTGCGTGCAAACGCGCCATGAAAGTTATCCGTGGATGCGATGGCCGAGCGTACAGATCGGTGAGGATCGGACGACGCGAGCCGTGAGGACAGGATGAAGAGTGGAGAGTTGCGTGGCAACGATTCGCGGGCAACGAAAGGAAACTACGAGCAGGGAGCAACGACGTGGGGAGTGTTCGAGATAACGGTCGCAAGGGAACGGTAACGATGAAAACGACAACGAGAACAATTACCAGAAGGATGAGGATTAGATCCCGATAGGCGTCGAGGACGCTAACGGATTATAATAAAGGCTAAACCAGCGCAGCAACGATTAGAACAATGGCTATGGCGCCGGGAATAACGAGCGCCACGAACGTCGCAACGACGAGAAAGGCCGCCGCGACAGCAGCGCGACAGCAGCGCGACGACGGCGCGACGACGAAGGTGATCGCCGCGATGCGAGTAACAATGAAGACGCGGATTACAATGGCGATAACTGCGAAGATAACGATCGCGACAATAGCGGTAACAAAGACGATGACGAGAGGAGCCAAGAGTAGAACACGTCGGGGATGACGGTACGAGTACGAGGAATGCGAATGACTTCACCTCGGATCGATTTTTATCCGCCACCTATCGGGTGACTCTTAATTACGCGGAGTCACTTGGACGATCGCCGTCTTGGATCCCAGATGGGTGAAAATTATCGCGACGAGAGTTCTATTTACCTGGGTTCGTCGAGAGTTCTAACGAACGCGATATGGACATCTGTACGTTAGATAGACTCCCGCGGTGCCCGCGTTTGTCTAGAACAATTTGCCAAAATCCGTCACGCTGTGATCTACGCGAAACACGTTGATCAATTTCGAAAAACACACGATCTACGATCATTTTCGTTCGATTCGAGAACCCGTGTCGCGTAAAATATCCTCGACCACGTGGGATCGCAGGTCGTCCTTGAACAGTTAGAACAGAGACTTTCTTCGTCGAATAAGAAATCTTGAAACGAAATTTCACGTGAAAAAATAAACGCGAATTTTTCTTTCGATTAATTCCAACTCGAGATATAAATCGATGTCTGCTATGTACGATACTATCTTCTCGAAATATCTACGTCGTGAGCGCTCCGGTAACCCGCTTAAACGTTTCGGAAATACCGAAAGCGGGTAAAGATATAAAGATAGAAAGATAGAAAGATAGAAAGATAGAAAGATAGAAAGATGAAGAATCCTATTTCTTCAATTTCCTAAAAATTCATACGATGGGAAGAGACGAACGATCGGAGAAAATTGAAAACGGCGGATTTGCTACGAGGCGTCGCAGGTAAGACGGTTGCCATGCGAGAAGCGGCGAACTGACCTGCCTCAAAATCAGCCTGGAACCACGGGTTCGTACGTAGAAACGCGCATACCGCGAGGACGTCGACAATGGCGGCGAGAATGGACGGCGACGAAGGCGAGCCACTGCGCTGTATGTACATGTTGGAAAGTAGGTAACTGGCTGGCTGAGTTTTGCGGCTGAACGCCACTGCCACCGCTACAGCGTCGCCGTATCAAGCCGGATTCGCACGCAGATGCCGCGAAAATGACCTTCCGGCCCCCGCACGTATTCGTGGCCACACAAATCACGTCATTCACCGGTCCAACGACGCCGCCTCTGATTCGTCTGCGCCGGCCACGCTCAGAATTCGTGGCCCGACTGGGACCGAGGGCAAGGTATTTTCGGACCCGTACCCCACCTGATGCCCGTTCAGCTCCACCGCTTCTTCCGTTTCCCTCCCTCGCGTCTTCTTTCCCTTCCCAGAAGCCATTTATCATCTCCTTTCGATGCGTTTTTTCATTTTCGAAAGATTTACCAATACCCGAGACACTCGACGAAGGATAGAGCGTGTAGTCGGCTCTCGTGCGAGTGTATATTTTATAATCTGCCGGTTGAAATAGGTTCGGTTAGGTGTTAGAGATGGAATAAAAATTTTCAGAGCGACTGGGTTGTCGCGATAAAAATAAGAAAATCGTTTCGAATTCTTTCGTCGCTATCGATAGATCGAAGGAAGAAAATGAATCGCGAAAACTGGTAGCCATTGCGATATACAGTGCGTTTCGAAGAACGCGGCTCGCCTTTTTTCGTCATCGACCAAGCTTTCCGTTTCTTTCGCGAACGTTTATCTCCACTCGGACCGTTCCCGTTTGCGCGTTAAAAAGAGTGAGAGAAAATGGGAGAAAGAGAGGAAAAGGAAAATCGATTTGCCGAAAGTAAAATATTTTCTACTCCGTATTTCTCGGATTTCAACCCGTTTCGCGACTACATCATCGACGGGGATTTATTCGCGTTTTCCTACCCTCGAATCTCTCTATTTTTCCAATTTTTCCAAACAGAGACAGTCGCGATCCGAATATTCGACGAGACGTTTACAAAGCCCGTGTACGCGTCGGACGCTTAGACGCGACCCGTGTTGTTGCTGGAATAAATATTTCAGACGGGTGGAAAAAATTTCGACCGACCGTGGAGTGGTCGCGTCGTGGCCGTAGATATAGACCACCATCTTTTCCGAACTTCGTCGTGGAACGTGGTCAGCCTGGAACGGCTTCGCTGAAATCGATACAACGCGCGCACCAAACGCGTTAAGGTACTGCGTCGTCGTGGACGACGCCGACGACGCCGAGTCGATGCCGACTGACGCGTTCACGCTCAGGATGGCGTCGATACGTGGACGTCGATTCCGAATTTCCACGGAAAAATTTGCGATCCGTCGTTGTCGATGCTAGTACCTACCGCGCAACGGGGCGAAGAGACCGCGAGTGGCAGCACTGTCGCTGTCGTTACAAGTAGCGTTAGAGTCGCGCTATCTGCGTTACATCTATGACCGTAACGTTCAGTCTGTTTTGTACTTTCATCTTTTCAGTCGCGTGTAACAGGCGTTACTTTGTTGCTGCGATAGATCGTACCTTCGTATCTTAATTGAAGTCTGAGTGATTTACTCTCTTATCGCTTAATTGCGATTCTAGATCATGGACTGTGTACGACGTGTTCGCAGAGCAGAGCGGTACGCGTAAAGCAATTTCACGAGGAAAATAAACGTGGTCAGAACTGGACGTTCTAATCGAGTATCGTTGAAGATGAAAGAAATCCCGAGCCCAGCAACACCTTCGGTTATCATCGCGAAGCGACCAAACTCGAACATCCGACTATCCGATTCGTAGTCGCGTTCGTGGATAGATGCCAACTCCGAGATACCTACGAATCGATCGAAAACCCAGTGTAGAAAAATTACAAAGACTCGATCCAAAGGGAACATCCTGTCTCCGTGTTTAACCGGAGACTGGTAGAACTGAGGTTGCGTCACATGGGGAGAAGCCGAGTCGAAGAACATGGACGTCGACGCCGGGTTGGGCAGGGCAAGGTAGCAATGGACGAGGATCGGTTGGCAGAGGGCGGGGGTGTGTATCGAGGGGGGCCAGGAGCGGCACATATCGACCAGACTGCGAACGAACGGCAGTCGAGGACGGGGGTCAAGGTCGCCGAATGTACCACGCCTGCCTCCGTCACCCAACAACGACGCCGGGCGTCGGCGTCGACGTCGACATCGGCGTTGGCGTTGGCGGCGCCACGTACGAACGCTTTTTTCCTCCTTTCTCTCTCCTTCTTTCTCTCTTCCTCCTTCTCCTCGCTTTATCTTCGCGTTCTCGCCCGCCTCGAGTCGCCGCGGATCAAAGCTTTTGGCCCACGCTTTTTACGCGGTTCACTCCGCATGGCGAAAGAGAGGAACGTCCGTGGAATAATTAAGTATCCTCGTTAACACGGCTCCGAGAATCGATTAAACCCTTAAAGGGTATCGTCGTTGTTACGACGTTACGCAATCGCGAGGACGGTCGGGCTCTCTCTTACTCTCTCTCTCTGTCTCTCTGTCTCTCTCCCTTGGTTAACTCAGCGCATGCATTCGGAGAAATTCTCCGGGCCCTGGATTTTGGCCGAAGGTCGATCACGTTGTGGTTTAATTATCCGTGTTTCTTCGTTTTTCGACGATGATTACTATCCTTCGACTTATGACAAGTATCGTGGTATTGCGAGTTGGGAAAGACTCCATCAAAGGAGATAATATTAAGAGCGATAGCGAGACGAACGAGTGCGTGGTCTTGATTCTAAACGAATGCATACTAACACTTGGGCCGCTTCTCGAAAACCGAGTAATAAACAGAGGCATCAGCATCAGGTTAGACTGGAGCGATCAGGGCGACATCTAGGATGCGGGCAGAAGAACAAACGACGGCGCGAAAGGATCGTTTTGACGTGATATCTATGACTGTATTCAGAGAGTGTTAGACTTTTAACGCTAAGTTTACGGACGCTATCTGTATACCTGTTTCTAAGGATACCTGTGAAATTTACAGGTAAAGGAAACCACGCGTCTTTTCTTTTTTCAACGATTAGCTTGATTTAAAAACAATTACAATATTAACAGTCTTAATATAAGTTAACTAAATCTGTTACCGTCGTATAATTGGAGCAACCCATCCGTCAAATTAACGGGTTTCGTAAATCTAGCGTTAACACTAGAATTACCGATCTTTAATGGGTACCTAACTCTAACGTGCACAGATTATAGCAATTTCTGCGATACGATGAATATGAGCGAATATATCGATTACAGTTCCTTCGTAATATTAGTTGATACCAATTTTATTTTTAACCCTTTCGGTACTACTGCCATCCAATGGCGGCGGCCATGAAACATTCTCTGGGTACTATCGCCGCCTATTGGCGGTATCCACGAAACGTCACCGATGACTGTCGCGGTCCGAATGAAAAGTTTAGTGTCAATCACGCTCGAGATTTCTATGAATACCGTAAAACACGTTTTCGTGGCTTCCAGTGCCACCACTCTTGTGCAAAACTCCATCGTACCACGAATATATAACCGCGGCCAGCTCCTCCGTACCGAAAGTGTCAAAGCAGGTGTATGTGTTCGGTGACTGCGGAAAGGAAAATTCTGGGACCAGTCATTTTCACTGGGTTAGTAGTTCTAGTGTTGAGTAAGGGTACAAGAGCACTAAATGTATGTAGTCGAGACGTAGCGAGTCGTATAGACTCGTGTATTTGAGAGTTAGTAAACGTAATATTTTAGTTTAAATAAATCTGTTTTGCGATTAAATAGGGAGTCGTTGTTTATTAGACGCGCAGATCTCTGTCTGCGCAGGATTAATTTGGCAATAATCCTACAGTATGATAGCTCCCGAGTCTAAGATATCAGTGTCTGTACTCTTGAAAATTGCCGATTTTCGAAGCTTTATTCGTGCATTGTTAGAAATTGTTGGGTCTCTGGATTCTATAATGAGATGGATTTATCGTGCTTCAGTTAAGCGTCACTCTCTTGTCTCCGAACGTCGATTGCCGAGGTGACGACGAGGCTTTTGAGCATAACAAGTCCGGCTGTCAAACGCAAGAACAAGACACCCTAGGATACATCTACGCGCGAATTCTTCGAAATTGTTGACCCTCTAGATTCTACACCGGGGTGAATTTATTATGCTTCAATTAAGCGTAATTCTTTTGTCCCCGGATGCCGATTGTGTTATTTCGCTGAAGATGGCATGGGGCATAGAAAGTCGGGCTGCAGAACGAGAGAATAACCCCGAGATACTCGGGCTCTGTTAATGCTAGATCCGCCTAATTTACATAATTCGGAATCTTTATTTTTCGTAATTATCGAAAATTGCTTTCGAAGCGATTTATATATGAATTTCATCGAGCTGGTATTATTATATATACCTATTTATCTTCACCGTATCGATTTAATTAATATCATTTGCGTATCAGATATCAGATCTAATCTCTATAACATAGAGCAATTGTCGATTCCTTTCCAGATATATTATTTTAAAAACAAAATTTCCTATCTCCATATTTTTTCCCTTTCTTTTCTTCCTAATAGCAACGTCGTTGGAAAAAATTGATATTCGTTTTTATTAAAATAGGAATGTCGTATATAAGCATTAGGGATTAGTATTCCTGATATTGTCTCCTAATATCAATTAGAAATGAATAATAAAAAGATGGAACGGAGAGAAATTAACCCTTTGCACTCGAGAGACGCCTTTCACTCACCGTTTGATAAAATTTCGAAGCTCCATATTAATTGATATATCAAATTTAAAATAAAATAAATAATTCTGCGTGTTAGTTATTATACGATTTCTTATTTACTGCTCAAAAAATATCAACAGCTTTATAGCAGAAAATTTTTCAACTCGTACCCTTCTTTAACGAAAAAATCGTCGAGCGCAAAGGGTTAACCCTTTCGCTACGGGCGGACTCTGCGCCGCGGTACTCCCGCAGAAGGAGCCGCCGCGGTACTCTCGCAGAAGGAGCCGCCGCGGTACTCTCGCAGAAGGAGCCGCCGCGACGAAACTGTGCACGGTGCGCGAGACCGGTCATCAGAGGCATTTGGTTTGCTGAGTATCGAGATCCGAAATAAAGAAATAATGCAAAACGAAATACTCACGCTGCATGTTCAGAGTGAGATAGTTGATGTGCAATAACTCCAGATGGTCGTCGTATGTACAATACGTGGGCATACGATATTTTATGGAAAGTGACTATAGTCGCCCTTAGTACCTCGGTAGCATCTTATGGACGGCGACTATGGTCGCCCGTAGTAGCGAAAGGGCTCATTTTCGGACGATACCGAAACGATGCTAACAAACGACGACGAAATCGTATTTTAATCGCAGCGAATGCGTTAATTAAGAAAGATTCATTAACGATACCGATTACTCGGTTATCGGTTACTCCTTTTGAGAATAAATCTAGCTTTACTCTCGCCATCGTTCGCGACGAGCCCGGCAGAAATTAGGGGGCCCGTAAACACGGATTGATAAGATGCCATTTGATATAGCGTTTTTCTCTGCGCGAGGAATTCCAGATTACGTTACACTCTACCGTTAACACAAAAACAACCCGCATTTGTTAATAGAAAGGGTATCTGTCCTTTTCCATGACAATGGCTCTTCGCGTGTCACGTTTGACAATAGCGACGCTGACGGTCATGAATTTCATTTTTCTCTTTTCCTTTTCGCCTTATCGATCCCGCTCGTTTACGCACCGCGCCGGTTCTCTGAAACAAACGCCTCCGACAAGGACGTTACCTACGATGTAACCCGTATCGTAACTATTTCCCTAGCTCTGGGGAAATTTTCGCGCTCCAACTTCCACGACTTATAGCGTGTATTCCTGCGTCTAGTACGTTATCGTAACTGTTAATATTAATCGAAATGAACGATTTAAGCGATACATAAAGAGAATAAAAGAAGTACGAATGATTACTCCCGGATTTTTCGAGAACAGCTTGGTAATAATAAATTCGCAGGAATAAAAATTACGAAACGAGTCGTTTCGATTTATTTTCCTAGTTGCAGCGTGAACGAGAGATTAAATCTTTCGAAAAATCGCGTCATCGGTGTTTCATAAAATAAAGAAAAGAGGCGAGCGAATCCAGATTTTAGTATTTTAATCGCTTTTATTTCTAATCGTAAATGCGTAAAACGGATTGCACGGATTACGTTAATCGAACGCGAGATTCGTTGCTCGTTAGCATGTGCGCAGGATTAAAATCCCCGTTATGCTGTCCCATTGTATAAGTTTGTCGTTACATAAATACCATCGAAATAGGTTTTCTTACACAACGCTCGTTGCTCCTCGCGAATTTGATATTACATAAAGAAAGAAAGGAGAAAGGAGAGAGGGAGAGAAATGAAGAAATAAAAGAGGCAAGCACAACGCTGTAAATATAAAACATCGCGTCTCGCAGGATCCTTATTCCCTCTGACTGCGTTGTAAAGCATTCGAGGAACTCGGTGCGCGAGGAATGGAAATCGCCGTGAAAATGGAGCCTCGTACGCGTAACCTATCGATTACCTTCGATTCGCGTGCAATTTCCATTAAGTTACGTAATTTATGATCGCGAGAGCTGCGTCGGGCACGCCGAACATCTCTCCCGACTTCGACCCTCTTTCGAACGTGCCTTTCGTTCTCTCTAACGAGGCAAGAATGACGAGGACGACACCCGACGTAAATTCCCCACGCGGGAATACATCGTGCCAGGCTTTTCGAAACGTTAACCCCTCGCGAAGAATTTCCAAAAAATTTGCATTATCCTACGCGAGCAAGTAACGAATAAGTCGTAATCGAGCCATAATCTAGCGCGAAATTTAATTCTATTTCGTTCAACTCGATACGAAGTAGATCTTCGACAAAACGAGGGAGAAGAGATTGAAAAATTGATCAAGTATACGGGGAAAGGGAACCACGAAGACAGTGAACGCGAAAACCGCGTTGAATGCGAAATTTTAAACGAAAGTTTTCCACCCCTGTAAATTTACCAATGGAAGAGACCGAGATGACGCGAAGTACGAATCTAGCGACTAGAGAAAATTCGGGATGCTTACGATTTAAGGGAAATAAAATAAAAATTCGCCGCATGTCGCTGCGATTAGTTATTCCGCTTTAAAAGCACGCGATGGACCTCGTGATCCGAAAACTACGCGAACCGAAGCGTGCATGTGCATCTCCATCCGCGTGGATGGAGATAATGGAAATCGCAGGGCATTTAGACCGGTCTGGGTGGACAGGTCGTGGAGGAAGGAAAGAAAAGCAGCAGTTCCCACGTGGTGGAAGATGCAGGAGACGAGGACTGGACGCGTACGTGAACGACGAAGGATCCGCGTGGAACGAAGCTCGAGTGATTGAAAACGAACGAACACGATGTCATAAATCAGGGTAGAACAATGAAGCCAGCTACGAGCCGGCTGAGGAGAGAGCGAAGGAACATAATGGAATTGTGACTTTAATCGCGAGCGTACTATTGAGCTTTTTCCTAGCGCTAGGAACGGCTGGAACAAAATGTTCTCAAGGCTCGCGTCCGCTGAATGGCCCACAGCACACCCCTCGTTCTATTGGCAATGACGCAACGCTCATAGGAACGGCTTGAGCGTATATCTGCATTAAACGAGAAGAATGGACGTCCTTCCAACGGTTTACTCTTTGACGAGCTGCACACGACGACGCTGGTTCACGCTTTATTCAGCCCGTGGCCGCGATTATTTTCGAAAAATCCGCAGAGGAGGACGGGGGACCTGGAAGCGCAGCAGGCGGAGTTCGAGGATGACGGAGGGAGAGGGAAGGAGGATTGCTCGTTAGATTCTTTGTTTCGAAATCGCGAATGAGAACGTCGCCAAGCGAGCGGCTGTTGCCGGGCTGTTTAATTAATTTAGAAATTCCCGCTCTGCGCTCACGCGCCGTCCGCGTCCACAATGGCGTCCGCTTGTGTCCACGCGCAACCACCGCCGCGCATGTCGCCTTCGCACCGCGGGTTTTTCGATAGCGATGGGCGTGAGTTTCTCGTGCACGGGCTTCCGTGTCCTCGTTTTTAAGTATCTCGCCGGGGAGACGGCGGATTAATAATCCAGCTATACAGGGTGAGTCGCGTAACTCGTTCGTGGCTGTTCCTTCGCGCGTTTTGTAACCTTAAAGTACGCGTTTCGTTGAAAGAAATAAAGTTAACTTCGTGTCTCGTGGACAAACGTATCGTATAAAAGTTTCATTTCGGTATCGTACAGGGACATTTTGAAAAACAGGGCGTGTGCCTAATTTTTGAACAATAATCGATAATAATAGCAATTCAACGTTTTCGCGTGTAAATACTGTAAAAGAGAAAAGCGGAGATTAGAATGGAATTAAGCACGGATATTTTAGGAAATAGGACGCGTATCTAATTTTTAAATAGGATTGGACGTTCTAATATTTAGAACGTCTTAAAATCATTTAGAGAAAAGAACGGAAGAACTCTGATCGAGTGGTTAAATATACAGCTATTGAATTCAACATGAATCCGTAAAATAATAATTCCTCGAGAAACGAAATCTGTGTTTAATTTTTGAATAGAATCGTGCAATAACCGAGTAGATTCGACGATTCTGCGAATACCATAAAAGAAATCTTCCATTCGTTTAAGTCATCGTATCCATAATAATCTCCATGCATAATCTAATTATGCACGAATCTGTCTCGTAAAGCAACGTTACGTAACCGAGTATCCTATTTCCTCGAGAATTTCGAGTCTCTATATTCGCGCAATGGCGACACCTATTATATTCGGAATCGAAGGAGCACGCTCGAATAACCACGATTCCAAAAATTGGTATAAAATCGTTAAAAAATTCCCGTTCATTAGCTATAATCCTCAAAGTTTGCGAACACGTTACAGGAATTTCGAGATATGAACGACGCGTTTTTGACTCGAAATTCGTTTGCCACTGGCAGGATTCGATGCGTTCCAGCCTCGAGTACTCGCCGATACTCGTCTCGAGATTTGAAACCAGTTTTTGTAAACCTATTACCCGATTCTCGTGCACCGACTAAGCCATTATTTCTTACGAATAGCATACGAACCCTATAAACCGAAACTCGGGTGTTGCAGTTGATTTGGATTTGCGAGAACGTATCGAACTTGATCCCATCGCTACACGCTCTTCGATCCACCATCCGCACAAGGGGCGTGAGTGCACATACTTGCGAGCCGTAAGGGTAAAATTATCGAGCAATAGCGACTGCAAGAAGAAGAATCGGTTTTATCTGTGCCCGTAAAATAACTCATTCGGACGAGTTTCGTGCAGAATCGACGCTGGGCTCGACGAAAATTTTTCAACGCGTAATTACCATCGAAACAAGTTTATAAAATTGATATATTGCCTAGCAACCAGTGACCAACGAACTTCGCGAAACGTTCAAAATTAAAAAACAGTCTTAAAAAACAATTTCGACATCTTCGATGAAGATTATGGATTCTCAATTAGGATGACTCCGAAGCTCCTTGTGTTTCAATCCTTAAAATTCCAATATCTGTTTGAAATTTCGAATGTCTCGAAATTCTCAAAGTTCGAATGCCCCTCTGAGATTTTTAGGATCTCGAAATTCTCAAAATTGTAATCCCTCTGTGAGATTTCTGAAATCTCGAAATTCCAAAATGTGAATTCCTTTCTCTGCGATCTCGAAAGCTTCGAAATTTTTTAAAAACGTATGTGTATAAGTATCGATTCCATATCGATAAAAGGAATATTTTATTTGAAAGAGCGTTATTAAATTTGAATTAAAATTCGATAGAATTATCGCGGAGAGCAGATTGAAGCAAAAGTTGAAGGAAGTTAGAATACAGAAGATATGCCTTCCTAAGGAAAAGAATTAGGATAATTATAAAGAACGATAGTTAATTCTTTTTACCTATAACCCCCATATAGATGCCAATCGATCTTGTACGAAGGGGTATCAAAATCATTTGATGACATAAAATTAAGATTCTCACGACTGTTCGACTTCCACGTCAGCTTCTGGAATTTCCAATTTTCCGATTGTCGATGGATATACAAAACGAGGAAGGAAAAATTCAAGACCTAATCGCCAAGACACTCGAGAGGGAAAAGAAGGTCGAGTATGATTGCTGCGGAGAGTGCTGCGGAGATTGCTCGATTTCGCGTTTCGAAAACTTCGAACCACGAGTAATTTCTTACCTACGAAACAGCTATTTCTCGAAACTCGGAACTTTCTCGAATTTCTACGCGTTCCAAGGTCTTCATTCCCGATTCGAGAAACCCATCCTCGATCCTCTCTAAATTCGAGACACCGTCGGAGCTTCCGAATGAATCAGATGCACGTGAATCACGGGGCAAAGAATTAGCCAGGAAATTTGAAATATTCCGAAAGGCTATTCGCGGCAGCGAGGATGAAAAAGCCCTAAGCCGAGAAGAACGGAAGAAGAGTCGCGTGGAAATTTCAAAGAACACTGGTCGCGACGAAATCGCGAATAAATATCGCGATTCCGCGAACTTTGACTCGTTGCGGATTTCGCGAATTCTCACACACGGATCCTGCTCGTGATTTCCAACTTCCTCCGGCTCGCCTAATCGACGCCGCCTAGCGTAAGGACTTCCCTCGTTCTGCCATTTATATACCGCTTACTTTTACTTCGCGGCTCATCTGCATACCGACGCAGTGGAAACGCAATCAACGCGTTTAATTACTCGCAAAAGCGAATATTTTCTTGCGTCAGAAACGGCGGATTACATAAAGGAAGATGGCAAAAAAGATGGCCTGTGGCAGGAACGGCGATGAAGGCGAGAGAGAAAACGGTCTGGTTCATTCGCGTGCCACGGAATTTCGGCGATTGATCAACGAAAATGGAGTTACGTAAACGGGTAAGGGGAGCAGAACCCTTTGCACTCGGCGTTACAGGAAAATAGTAATTAAATAATATTATTAAATTATTAGTTTATTATATTGACTCTTTGCACTCGGCGTTAGAGGAAAATAGTAATTAAATAATATTATTAAATTATTAGTTTATTATATTAACCCTTTGCACTCGGCGTTAGAGGAAAATAGTAATTAAATAATATTATTAAATTATTAGTTTATTATATTAACCCTTTGCACTCGGCGTTAGAGGAAAATAGTAATTAAATAATATTATTAAATTATTAGTTTATTATATT